>NC_081827.1:208902309-209082309 GCF_030867095.1 Alligator mississippiensis | reverse complement strand
CCATTATTAGAATATGAAAAAAAAATCCAGTGTCTTAAAAATAGTATTTCAGGACACTTATTTGAAATATATATCATCGAGAAATTTGTGGGAGAATGTGTGCGTGTGTGTGTGTGTGTGTGTGTGTATATATATATGTGCGTGTGTGTGTGTGTGTGTATACGTTCACACACACAGACACACAGACACACACACGCAGGGCCTAAACAAGCACTAGCAAGTTAGATGAGGGCTCCAACTCTTCAGAAAAATCTCATTATGTGAAGAGTGAAGTGGCTCTGTAGGGAGCATTATGGAAATATCTGGGTTTGATTTAATGAGGCTCTTCACATGGTGGAATATCAACTTAACACAGAAAAGTCTACCCGGGGCGTCCAAGTTACCAAAATGAAAATTGGCAATTGAGATGATAAGAACGTGGCTTTCTTGTGCGGAATCACTTCAGGTAACAGGGAGAACATTAAATAACACACATCCTGCGCACCCCGAACCATGTTTTATGTACCGAGTCTCTTATCTGTCTCTTCTAATGACTTCCCTTAGCGGGTTGTTAGTACTTGACAGCAGGTCTCTGCGCGGGGAACTTTTTTCCAATTCCACATTCAAAGGAGGTCCATCAGAGAACATGATTGGCAATTTTCGTCATAATCTGCACATTATTAGCATCAGAATTGACACGGCAGTCACACCGCGGCTTGCTTTCGGAGGCGCCTTTCTTCAAGTTCAAGGGAGTCCCTGCAGTGGCCGTCCTATCCGCACGTGGGAGAAAGGCATCCGGTGTGCGCCAGGGGGGTGAACGCTGCCAGGACTGTGCCCTCTGCCTGGAGAGATTCAAGTCTTGCCCGGGGGGCGCGCGCTGCCGTGCGCCCTCGGGCCCGGGGCCGGTCCGTGGTACAAAAATAGAAGCAACTTTAGTGACAGCCGGGCGTGGTCCCGTCCCCCCGCCCCCGCTTTAAAAACGCGATGGTCGCGCCCGGCTGCTGCCCCCGCCCCCGGGCGCCCCCTGCCGGCAGAGCCGAGCTGCGCCGAGCCGCGCGGTTATCTGGTGAGCGGCGCCTCGTCTCGCTGGTCGGGGGAAGGCACGGCGGCCTTGCTGAGGACGGCGGCCGAGTAGGGCAAAAAGCCGCTGTCGGCGCGCTGCGCGCCCGCGCTGCACGGGAAGTCGGAGGCGGCCCCGCGCGGGCCCAGCGCCGAGGCCGCCGCGGCCGCTGCCGCCGTCTGGCTGCTGTGGCAGCTGAGGCAGGAGCAGGGCGCCGAGCCGCCCGGCGGCGCCGAGGAGGCGGCGGCTGCCGCTGCCGCCGCCGCCGCCGCTGCCGCCGAGGCGGCCGCGCTGGTGTTGAGGCCGGCGGCGGCAGCGGCGGCGGCGGCGGGCGCCTGGTAGAGGCCGGGGTGGCGGAAGCTGCAGAGCAGCTCGGGCCGCGAGTAGGGGTGCGACAGCGCGCGGAACGTGTCGAGCGGCCGCATGGACGTGGCGAAGGGCGCCGCCGCCCCCGAGGCCGCCGCCGCCGCCGCCGCCGCCGTGACGCCCACGTGCGGGTAGTAGTGCAGCGGCACGTGCGAGTGGAAGGGGTAGGGCAGGCTGCCCGTGGCCGCCGCGTGGGTCATCATGTAGGTGTAGAAGCTGGGGTCGGCAGGGTGCGGCCACGACATGGCCAGGCGCTGCCGCTTGTCCTTCATGCGCCGGTTCTGGAACCACACCTGGCGGGACACGAGCACACGGGCTCAGCTCCGGCCCGCCCGCCCGCCCGCCCGCACCCCCCGGCTCCCCGCCCGGCCCGGCCCGGCCCGGCCCGGCGCGGAGGCTTTTCGGTTCAGTCCCCGCGGGTCTTTGCCTCCCCCCACCCGAGAGATGCCGCCGGCGAAGCCCTGGCCGGGCCGCTGATGATGAGCCAGGCTGCCGGGGTGACCGCCCCGGCATGAGGCTGGCGCGGGGTTTCGCCCCGTCCCCTTCCCCGCCCCCCCTCCCTCCCGCACAGAGCGGGGTGTCCGCTCCCAGGCAGCAGGACAGAGCTCTGACACCGGGCCGCTGTGCAGCTCCCGCGCAGCACAACAGCACCCGCCCTGCGAGCCCATCTCGCGGACATACCTTGATGGTGGTCTCGGGGAGGTTGAGCGCAGCCGCCAGCTCGCAGCGCCGGGGCCGAGACACATAGTTCTCCCGGTAGAACTCCTTCTCCAGCCGCGCGATCTGCTCCCGCGTGAAGGCGGTGCGGTACCTCCTCACCTGGTCGGCCCCCGAGCCTGAGCTGCCCAGTGCGTTGCTGCTATGCAGGTTGGTTATGCTGGAGCCGGAGGAGGAGGAGGAAGAGGAGGAGGCGGTGGTGGTACTGGGAGCCGAGCTGCTCTCTGAATAGCCTGGGCAAGAAACAAACAAGCAAGCAAACAAAGTGAAATAAAGATTTGTTCCTGGCGAGGCGTTTGCGCGTATTAACTGAAGCAGGAGGTGAGCTTCCCAGCCTGATTCTGAACACTGATAATTAATGCTAGCTGTCACCGTTACAAATTGCTGCTGTTAATAGAATCAATAAAGTTTTTGAATCGCTTCATAACCAAATTATTCTAAGTAAATTAGGCCTTTTTTTTAAGTAATTATAGAATTCTGGTCTCTGAAGAAAATTAGCCAAGCGAGAGCACAGATGCAGGGCACGGTTTCAGAGCTGTGGTACGGCTCTCACGCCGCGATGATCTGATTATAATTAGAAACTGGGAATCAGCTTCTGCAGCCCTGTGAGCGTTGCTTATTTTCGTTTGAGATACGCACAATAAAAACGACCTTGCACAAAGATCTGCCCGGCAATGCTTTGTAGGCGACTTTTCTTCCTTGACACGTTTGACAAAAAATGCACATACCATGGCACCTAGGAAAGCACTGATCTTTCCATTACCACACTTCCCAATCAGAATAATTCGCCAACATTTCTTTTAAAGTTGTCACGATACGAGGGCGTTTAATATTCTGTATTACAACAGAAGAAAAGTGAACAATGCCCAATTATTATTGGTGTGAATACACAACGACACATTTTACACGCACAGAGAAAGACAACCACTCACGCAAACACACCGATGCATACTTCCTACGGATCTAAAAACCCAATTTATTCCACATACGTATATGTGTACAGAGGGAGAAATAGAGATAGGCGTTAGCGAACGAGAGGAGCGAGAGTTTTCCCTGAATATACGTGTGTGGGAATATACCGATGTGTGTGTGTGTATACAGATACGTGTATACACACACAGACACTTTGGTCTAGAAGACTGTTTAGTGCATCTTGTCTATCGTGAGAAGGCAGCAATAACAACAGTTCGCAGCTTTAGCACGGGCCGTACTGAATTCAGAGAGCTATTTCCAGAGGCCCACAAGTTTTCCCCAAATAAAACTGTACGCTTTAGACGGCGAGGACAAACGAGCAGTTACCTTTGTTATTGTTTTCCTTCAGCTGGGAGGAACTCAGGCTGGTTGGGGAGCGGAGAGCTGAACAGCCCACCTCCACATCACTGTTCATATCTGCCTCTTGAGCAACTTCTGAATAATGGCTAATTTTCTTCCTGCTCTCAGACGAAGGGATTTCGGAGGAGACGCTGCTCTCTGTGTTCTGATGCTGAAGATTGAATAAAGTGTCTATTTCAAATTTGCCTTTGGCAGGGATGTCCCCTATAGTGCTATGCAGAGAGGCGGAAGTTAGTCTAGGGCTGAGGCGACCACTGTGTTGAGAATTTTCAAGGGCCTCCAGCACCGCATTTCCAGCTGAGTCTGACAAATTCGCGAGCCTTTTGCCAGCTGTAGGACTGTGCAGCCCTCTTTCCATCAGAATCATCTCTTTTCTTATTCTTTCCATCATCTCAGCTTTATAAAAAATGTCAAAGTTGCAGGGTTGGTCCTGTACTAATGATCAGCTGCAGCAGGGGCTAATTCACATTCAGCCCCGCAAGTGTCTCTAAATATTATTATCTCTTTTTGAGGGAGGCGTAAAAATTGTGGGATGCCAAAGCGAGGGAATGACTGGTCAAAATGACCTATACATCCTTTCTAGCCCGAAATGTCATTCATCAAAAAGTAGTGCTCGTCATTAAGGTAGGAATGACGCTGTTCGAATAATCATTTATTGTAACAGGTTTATAAGCAAATAAATACAAGCTCCTGTCAGTGGATAATGAAGGCGGCTTCTGAGCAGACAAATATATCCAGGTAGAAAGAAAGAAAGACAAGAAGTGAAGAGTAACGCTCTTGTCCTTAGCTTGATCAGATCTTGCTTGAATTGCTCTGGGGTTTGGCCTCTGGGGTGAAATTGACAGTCTGATTAATAAAATGAGCTGTGCAACATTTCCCCCTTCATTTAGGTGCATCATTATGCTCTGATTTTTGTTTTGTTGCCTTTTAGGTCCTAATGATGCAGCTTCTTTCTCATTTGTCCTCGGACAGAGCTACATGCTAAATAATAGATAATGCTTCTTTTTATTATTTCGGAAGCGGATTTTAGATCGCAACGAGAGAAAATCTTGGCAGAGGGACCTGCGGACCGAGCATACCCCACGCTCGATTTTATTAACTTTTCTTTCCCAGCCGAGAAGGCATTAGCACTTTTATTTAAGGATGATGCTCGCACACACCCCCATGCACACCAACCTCACACTGGGACTTTTCCAGACTGATGCTGCCGGTCCATAGCTTTACGTGCATCTACGACAGCTGCCTGGAAATGGTGTTATTTATTGTAATCCCGCTTTTCTAGTCTATTTTCCTCGTTGCATCCTTAAACCTGATCTCCTTTTACTTGCTGTAATTCTACTTATCGACGAAACCAGACTATGATTTCCCCCCTCTGGGGGACATGTTCTCTGTTGTATAATTTAATGGAAAAAAACAACAACAAATCTCCACACAGCGTTAAATGCACGTATGATTTAAAGCACCATATTGCAGCACTGTCATCTCATTCTCTAGACAGGTTTCTCTTTTGTATCCATCCCCCTTCCATCCCCTCCGCCCGCGAAGATCGACACGCTTAAAAAATTAAAAAATAAAATAAAATAAAATACAATTACTCGCGTTTATTCTGCCAAGGCTTGGGACATTCGCGGAGATACGCTATTATTATCATTAGCAGCCTTGCTCCAAAGTTACCTGTGGCTCAATTAGCTCATCTGTCCGTTGTCTTCCGGGGTGATCTGGAGTAAAATGTCTCTCTTGTGCTGGAAGGGACACGGGCTACCGAGTTTAGGAGACGTGACTATTGGAAAGTCTCCCCTCAGTGATAACTTTGCAAGTAATAATGACGCTGATGGCAACCATTTAAACGAAGATAAATCCTTTGTCGTTAGCATCTCTGGAGTATTCTTCAATAGCTGCCCAACCTTGCGTCTCCGCGAGGGTTTTTTTCACCCACATAATACAGTTTTAGACCCGGAGTGTCTGAGTTTGATCGGCGACAGCAATACTCCAGTGCTCCCTGGGATTAAATCGGATTTTTTTTTCAAAGACAGTCTGTTCCTTCTCATGGGGAAGTCACACACAAATTCTTACGCTTTTGCGCATGATTCATACCTCGAAAATGGGATAGTCGTCAGATTTTTTTTAAATAACGTGTTAAAGTCCCTAAACAGCCCGCGAAATATTTAGGAAACATTCTAGGCGCGCGGTTTATAAAATCCACCGCTCGACTCATGCGGGTTTTGTCCGCCCTTTGAAATGTGAATTTAGCTGCTGTGTGGTGGTGTCCTGCGTGCTGCAGCCCAAACCAGAGGAAAGTAAATAGCAACTTTCCCCTACCCCAGCAGCCTTTCCCAGCGGGTGCAACACAGACCCGGCACACACTGGTTCTACCAAGAGCAATTGGGAGGGCAAAGCCTGCCTACGGCCAGCACAGCACACAGGCAGTTTCTGAAATGAGCTTTTCCCCATAAAGAATTGTAAAAGACAGTAACAGATCTGCCTTTCTTACCCCAAAGAGAGGTGATGAGAAAGCGGTATCTTCTCGTGTGCTGGGAGACAGCACTGCCACCTACTTCGATTTTTTTTTTTTAATTGAAAACAGTTCTCTTCCCTGGTCCCTGGGCTGGGCTGTTAATACGGAGCTATAGAGACAGCGACTACCTGCATGGGAGATGCAGCACGTCGGAGGAGCAGAGCCGCTCTCTCCGGGCTTGGGCTGTCTGGAGGTGACTGTAAACACTGAGGAACCTGAATTCACAGCCCTCGGGGCTGATCCGTGTTACAGGGCTGACCCGGGCTGTCCCAACCGTCCCGGAGAGAAGGGACAGGTCCTCCTTAGACACACGCGATGTTTTGCACGCTGGAAGAGTTACTGATGGGTATGACACCCCCCCCACACACACACACTTTTACTGTAGCGCTGAGCGCTGGCTTCGCCCAGACGGAGCTCCGAGTCCCCTGCTGGAGGAGGAGAAGCGGAAATCTGTGGTCGCCTTTATTGCTGTCGTTTGGCGCCCCCATCTGTTTTCCTAAATACTTTAACTGGGTTAGTATCTCCGCTCCACTTCTTTCTTGAGAACCGCAGCTCAAGCCCAAATCTCCAGCCCACTCCCAGCCGAATCCCAAGCAGGCTGGTCTTCCAGAAATGCTTCTGCACCACCTGAAAAGCAAATTAAAATAATACAAAAATAAGAATAAAACGTTTTCTCTGACAGATGAAATGGGCTGCGAGGAAACTCCCCAGCGAGGGGAAGAAAATGCCAGACACAAGCTGCACTCTGAATTACCTTTATTAGAGTTATTTTATATTTTGCACCTTTCAGCTAGTGCTGGTATTTAATTTTATGTAGAACATATTTGAGAATGTTGCTACATTCATGTGCAAGGGAAATGACATGCTATAAAAGACTGTAATAATCTTCTACTAAGTAGATATTAAGTAACAAAAAAAAAAGGTGTACACAACGCAGTTAATCATTCCGCTCAGAAATATGCACCTGACTACAAATGAGTTATTTGATATTTATATTCCTCGAAAACTAGGTTCATTAACTGTATAAGTGTTTTTAGTCCTTTTAATTTTCCTTTAAGAAAAACAACAGTGCAGTCTGAAAACTTTCAGCCTGCACTGTTTTAAGGTTTTTAAGGTATATTTCAAGGTTTGTATTAGTGAGCAAATGTAAAGGAAGTTACAGAGACCGGAGAAACTATGTGAGTTTTTGCTAGACTGAGCTGTTTGCTCCGTTGCTGGAAGTTTAAATAGCTGCGTAGGCCAATAGCCAAAAAGCCCGTATTTTATCTTGTAAGTTATTACTTATGGCATCACAAATATTTCAAGTAGGTTTATTAATCCTGAACTGGGAAAAAAAACCCGACTTAGTTGACGTGATACTTATTAAATCAACCAACATTTCCAGCAGCCTTTCATTAGTCCAGCCAAGTGTTCTTGGGAATCCTGAGTAAACATTTGTTTCCCCCTCAGCTGCGGAGGCTCAGAGACGAACTGCAAAGTGTTATTGCTAATGCAGGTAACAACAGCGCCTCGATGTGCTCCCTCGGTGGGAACTCGCACAACTTCTCCTGTTGTTTCAGTCTCATTTGCCTCCAGCAGTCTAACTCTTCTGCATTGCGTTTGACTTCGTTAGGTGTCTTACCCGGTTCAAGCAGTGAGAGATTCATTAGTTTTCTCCAACTATTCTTAAAAAAATGGTAAGGGAAATTAGAACAGGACCAGGTGTGGGTGAAACGCCCCATGAGAGCTAATGTTGTTACTATGAAATATGAACTTCCATTTCTACCCATGAGAACTTCTAAAATCTTTTCTCCTATGCCTCAAGAGGGGTGTCTGTGCCCAAAAGCTTGCAATTAAAGTTTTGGGGTTTTTGTTTTTTGTTTTTTTGCAAAAATCTATTTGGTCTAATAAAAGATATCACCTCTACCACGAGTCCTGTTTCAATGTTATTACTATATACTTTCACTTTGCCCTTGATTTGACTCCTAACCAGTTGCAATTCCAGCCTATATTTTCTTTAGTTGCTTCCTGCTCTATCTACATGGGATCATAGAAAGGCTGATCCTTACAAAAGAAATTTTAAAAAAGCGTTGTTGATGATCACTCTGAAGCACCCGTACCTGAAAGTTGGGACTGGCGTGTTAATTCGCTTTCTGTGGGACTCTCTTTCCTCTGTAGTTAGCAAGAGAGAGAGACTTTTCAACTGAGTGGTTTCCACCACGAAATCTGGAAAGTCTATTTCTATTATACAGGGCAACAATACAGTTCATCCCGATGTTAATCTGCTTGCCGAGCCCAAACTGGAAAACTTGTGGGGCCATCTAGTGACAGACCCGCGGTACCGCACCGTGTGCTGAAGCCTGGGCAGGGCTGAACGGCGCAGCTTGAGAGAATGGCTCTCCCGGCTTACACCTCCAACTCCACAAAACTGGAAGCCATTTGATATTGTTGTTGAAGACTTGCTGCTGTGTACAGGAGCTGCCTGGAGTTTTACTGGAAACATCAGTGCTCTCTGTGAGCCCATATTGTTCTCTTCTGTACCATGTAATGACATAATTAGAGTATAAATACCTATACATTTATCTACTTACCTACATATACTGATTCTACATTTTTAATGGGAGGTAGAGAAGACTGGAATCATTATGCAAACTGGCATCCAACATATCCTCTAATTACTCGAGCTTTTAAAGTAATTAATAACCAAGGTAAATACACTACAGAAGTCCCTTTCAAGGACAGCGCTGAGCACATCCATTGTGTCTGTTTGTGACCGGCTTTACAAATGCGCAATATACTGCTCAGCTCAAATTATCAATTTTACGTTGTGAAAAAAGTTACTTCAATTTAAACGGAATATTTGATGTTGGCGCACAGCAGTGAACTTGCACGCAAGTTCAGGATGAGTTATAACTGTTACCACTGCTTTCGAGTAATGAAACATTTCCTACTAGTTTATGACCCCCCAAAAACTGCGTTAGACACTCGGATGTGCTTAAAAGTTTGTAAATGTCTAGTAGGGGCGATTAGGCAGAATGACAGGGTGATATATTTCAATATTAAAAATATAGCTTTAATTTTTTAATGTTATATGGCTGTATGAAGCTTTGAACAGACATGAGAGGGATTTCGAAAATATATTTTGACAGACATTCTTCCACTACACTTAAAAGTTTTCTTTACTGCTATTGCTGTTTCAAATGCCCTGTCCTTCCACTTATACATTAAAACAGTATACAAGTTAATATTACACAAGGAAAAGGGGCGGGTTGGGAGAACGTTGTTTTGAAATCCTAATTATTTATTCTTGTCCTACTTCTGTATGACTGAGCGAAATCAGAGAGAACGAAAATGTGATGTTTTTCCCACCTGCAGCACACAATAGTAAACGATTAGAATCAGCAATGACTTTAGAAAGCAATCGAAAGAAAGAAATCGAATTAAAATATTGCAAAGGACAGGAGAGCGTTACCCAAGTCCGATCACAGGACCGTAAGGAAAAGGGGTAAATAGAGGCGACAAGGAGGGGACATGCGTGTGTTTGCTGGGGATGAAATGAGGAAGTGAAGGGGAGACAATAAGAAAGCAGTGACTAACGCCAACAGGTTTTACGAGGAAAGGGATTTTAACACTAGCTCTGCCGGATCTGTCCACGTCTGCAGGAAATTAAATTATTTCAGAAATTAGAACATGCGACTCTTCTCCGTGGGAAAAACTCGGTCACTTTCCTGCCTGCTGCGCTTGAAAACTAGCTCGTTGGTTATGCTGATGGCCGTCCTATTTCTACATGGAAAATGTAAGACAGATAAAGAGGATGTCCACTAACTGTCTGCCAAAGGAATAGCAAGTCTCTCTCCAAAAGGCGGAATCGGGAGAAAATACCCAGCTCTTCTAACAAGGGGCAGAGCTGCCCGTTATAGCTGCTTCCTAAAAGACGGTTTTGTTTCTGCAAGTAGGAAGCGATGAGAGACTCTCTTCCAACACTTCATTATCCAGAAGGGTATTGCTCGCACAGAAACGAGCCTAATGCACCGCTCAGGGCTGATCCCCGCAGAAGCGCCCGCCTAGACAACAGCAACAGGTCTCAGCACTCGGACACCGAGCAGGATTTGCCGCTCCTGTTCATGGCCCCATGATCGTTGTTCTTCCCGTCCACGGTGCCCTGTAGGCCAGGCAGGAGAGCACGGGATTTTACACCCCCAAACACACCCCGAAGGGTTCATTGCTAGACCCTGAAGCGCTGAGCTCGGCTGCACCCGAGATGCGGGGAAATCAGCGTAAGTGCGGCAGGCAGGGGTCTGCTCTGGCGGTGCCATAAAGGCCAGCTCCAGAAGTCCGCGAGCTGTGCCGTGGCGGGGTCATGGGCCGAGACCCGCCGGCCTGGGCAGTTCTCTCCTGGTTCCCCGCTCTGGGGCGGGGAGCTGCCCGCAAGGCGCTCCCTGCCCGGGGCCGGCGCCGAGGCGGAGTGGCTCAGGGCCGGGGCACACTCCCGCGGCTGCCATGCAGGCCCGAGTGCTTGCGCTGGGCCTCCCTACCCCGGGCAGCAAACCCGGCTCGGCCCCCGGGGCCGGGGCCGCTGCCGGGGCCCTCGGTGCGCTGGCGCGGATGAGCGGGGGCGAAGCTCTGCGAGCTGCAGAAGGCGCGGCCTCGCTCTGCCGGCCCTGCCCCTGCCCCTCGCGGCCCACAGCGCCGGCCCTGCTCCGCCGCCCCGGGCCAGCGCGTCGTGTCCCGTCGCCCCGCGGCTCCCGGGCCCCGGCTCCACCCGCTCCGGCAGGCGGCTCCCCGGGCCGGGCAGGAGGGGCCGAGGCCAGGAGCCGCAAGGGCCCCGTCGGGGAGCGGGTGCCGCTCGCACGGCAGGCGGCGCGGGCGGGCGGGGGCCCGCAGCACGAGCTGGGCCTCCCCGGGGGAAGGCGGCGATGGCCCTGCGAGGGGCTGGCGTGCGGAGGCGGCTCCGGGGCAGCCACCTGCGGGCCGCCGGGGTCGGGGGCAGGGCGCTGCGGGCTCCGAGTGCCGGAGGCGGGCGCGGGCGAGGGGCCGGCGGCCCGGGCCGGCGGCGCGGTCACATGCTCGGCGGCAGCCTATGAGGCGCCCCCCGGCCTCCCGCAGGCTCCTGCGGAGCAGCCGCCCCCCGCCCGGCCGGCCGGCCCGGCCCGGCCCCCTCCCCCCCCGACCGGGCGCCGGTTTTATAACCGTACCACAATGATGTAAGCGGGGCCGGAGCAGCCGCCATGCCGCGCCCGGCGCCCCGCCGCAGCCCGCGCGGCGCAGCGCCATGAGCCGGGCGGCGCGGGGCTGGGACATGGAGGCGCTGCGAGCGGACGGCGGCGGCGGCGGCGGCGGGGGCGCGGCGGCGTCGGGCCAGTGCCGCAACCTGCTGCCGCCCGCCGTGCTCGGGGCGGCGCCGTCGGGCCGGGCGGCGGCCGCGCCGGGGCTGGCCGGGTACGCGGGGGGCGGCGAGCGGCCGGGCGCGGCGGCCCGACCCGAGCCCGCCGCCAAGGAGGGCCCCGGCCCCGGCCCCGGCCCCGGCGCGGGCTCGGCGGCGCCGGCGCTGGGCTACGGCTACCACTTCGGCAACGGCTACTACAGCTGCAGGATGGCCCACGGGGTGGGCATCCAGCAGGGCGCGCTCAAGGCGGCGCCGCACGCCTCGCTGGGCGGCTTCCCCGTGGAGAAGTACATGGACGTCTCCAGCCTGGCCGGCACCAGCGTCCCCGCCAACGAGGTCTCCTCGCGGGCCAAGGAGGTGTCCTTTTACCAGGGCTACCCCAGCCCCTACCAGCACGTGCCCGGGTACATAGACATGGTCTCCACGTTCGGCTCGGGGGAACCGAGGCACGAGACATACATATCCATGGAGGGCTATCAGTCCTGGACTCTGGCTAATGGCTGGAATAGTCAGGTTTACTGTGCCAAAGATCAGACCCAGAGCTCCCACTTTTGGAAATCCTCCTTTCCAGGTACGAGAGGGAGAGAGGCGGTCTGAGTCGAGTCCCCGGCCCCGCCGCTTGTCCCCGTGCTGAGAGCACAGGACACGGCATTTCGCAGGACAGTCGCTCTCTGTCCCCTCTCCCCCCGCCCCGTGTCCCCTGCCTCCTCGTGGCCAGGCTTCACTTGTGCCTTGAAACAATGCGCTGGGATGGGATGGGATGGGATGGGATGGGATGGGCTCGCCCAGCGACCCGGGCTCTGCTTGGCGGGCCGGAGCGGCTGGCTGAGCCGCAAGGGCGCAGCACATGCACGCGGCCCCAGGCGCCTGGGTGGGCTCCGCGTGCATCCTAACCGCAGCCCCCAAGCCAAGGCACGGGGGAGCCTCTCGGCTCGCCGGCTGGGGAAGACGATGACAGTCCATCAGGGGGCTGGGGCTTTCCAACCGCGTGCATGATGCGGAGGGCAGCGCACAACGCGCTCTGAACACACTGGTCGGCTTTATTTGCCCGTGAAGCCAGTGCCCGGCGTGGTACAGTTCCGATTTAAACGCCTGTCGTAAAAGTCTAATTTTTCCCATCGTCTCTTTTGCAACAGGGGACGTTGCACTAAACCAGCCAGATATGTGCGTCTACCGCCGCGGGAGGAAGAAGCGAGTGCCTTACACAAAACTGCAGCTCAAAGAACTCGAGAACGAATATGCCATTAACAAGTTCATTAACAAGGACAAGAGGCGCAGAATATCCGCCGCCACGAACCTGTCTGAGCGACAAGTGACCATTTGGTTTCAGAACCGAAGGGTGAAGGATAAGAAAATAGTCTCCAAGCTGAAAGACAACGTCTCTTGATCCACTGGTTGCGGACAGTGATGGAAATATAAATACAATTTTCAACCAGCTAAAGACTTTTGGAAAGACTTGAAAATATATTTAATTTCCTCCCCCCCCCCCCCGACTCCCCCTCTTCCAGCTGTGGCGAAATGTTGTGAATTCCCTTACATTTGGGTCAGCGTTTTCCCCTGTTTTTTGGAGAAGGCTGCCAGAGTTTGACTTTGCAGTTCTGTTTCTTCCTTTTTTAATTTGAATAAGTCCTATTCCTTCCTCTAGGCCAGTATAAACAATTTTAAATACCTTGAGCAGTTACAATTATACCTTTCTTGAATACTTTTTTTTTTTTTTTTTAATTCTGTAAAACGATCTCCGAAAAAAAAGCCGATGCCAAAGCTGTCAGGTTGTGATTTGGTATCGTCAACTTCAGAACCCGGCAGAATTCACCTAAGAGCAATAATGCGATCTAAAGAAGTGGGATTATGGAATCATTACAGCTCGGTTCTCCTCCCAAAATGCAGCGAGCCCATCAGGGCACAGAGTGAATCTTGTTTAATGTGAAGGACTCAAGAGGGATTCGCACGTAGCTAGCTGTTTTCAGTTACTTTGCAGGGAGAAAATATATTTTGGGGCCTTATTGGAACTAGGCTGTTGACGTGGCTGCGTTCCGCATTTTTCTGGCATTTTATCCTGTCGTTTCATTTGCAGTTTGATTATTTCATATTCCCTCTGTACAGACTAGTATCATGCTTCTTTGTAGGTGCACTTATTCCAATGCACCACTCAAAGTTATTCCAAACGATTCCCTGCATGTGCGGTAATAATGCGTTGCTGTGGGTTAATACAGATGATCCGAGGCTGAGAAGCTGATAGTTAGATAGCTGCACCTAGTGATTAGCAGCATACTAGGAAAGAAAAAAAACCACGATGAAATGGAGTCCAAATGTTTAATCAAATTGCATATATTGGACATGCTGTATAGACACGTGTATAAACCTATGCCTAATTTTGTATGAAATATATTGGATGCCTTGTTCTCGTGTCTGAGCAAAGGCACGACTCTTCACTTCAGCCTGTCGTGGCGTTTGAAAACTTCTGGTTACAGAAGGGAAGCTTACTGATAATAACTTTACCTTACGAAAATAAACGGGTGTTAATGACAGAAGCAATAACTGATGCATGGCAAAGGATGCCGTAATTTATGTAGGCCGGAGAGGCTGCTTTTTTATTAAAAAAAAACGAACAAAACTCAAACCCTAGCGTGCAACTTGTGCTGTCCCTACAGTGACTTCTTAACATCCAGGTCAGTGTGCTAGCAGGCGAGAGAAGCCTCTTTCTCTCCATGTGCCTAATGATTAAACTGTGTCGTGGTCCCGGTTCTTCTTGATTACAACAACCTGTTGCTCCGGACGCGGGAAAGACCAAGGCTGCGTCTGTTCCCAGAGAACTGGATCTGTTTTCCCCTCCGTGTTTCCCGGTGCCTTGTCTTTGGAGCTGCCCCGCAAATGCGGGCTCGGCTCCCAGGCTCTGCACGAAGCAGCCCAAGGAGCCCTTGAATAAAATCATTTCTTTCCAGTAGGAAAAAAAAAAAAAAAGAAACTGATTGAAATTAAAAAAAAAAAAAATCGTATGTGTTTTCTCTGGACTGAGCGACGCTCTCGCAGGCGGCTCCTCCTGGGGAGAGGACAGCCATCGGCTCTGAAGTCCTGGAAACTTTGCCGCGGCTGGAGCTTGGGCTGAGACTGGGGCCAGGGGTTCACCTCCACCCCCTTCGCCCCCTCCCCCCCGAGGACCAAGTGCTGGGGCTCGGCCGCGGGGGAGCGGGGCAGGGTGGCGGGGATCGCCCTCCAGGTGGGTCCCTGGCACGGGGACCTGCTGCCACCCGGCCGTGGCGGGGCCCAGGCCCGCTCCCTGCAGCGGGCTCCCGGCGCGCAGGGTCTCGCCCGCCCTTCCTGTTGAACTTGAACGCAGCCTCGGCAGCCGCCCGGCAGGTCTGAGGCCCGCCGCCTCCAGCGTGCACGCAGCAAGCGACAGGCTCTGGGTGACATGGAGAAGGCGCCTGCCCCCCCTCCAGCCTGCTGGGACTGCGGGGAGCTGAGCGTATCCATCCCAGTCTCCTCCGCCCCCGGCCGTGCGGGATCGCTGTGTCCCGCCGGGGCTCTTGCCTGGAGCAGGCCAAGGGCGCTGCTCGGGAGCCTGTCTCCAAGCCCCGCGTCGAGGGCCGGAGGAGGGGAGGGGGGGTTGCCTCCCCGGGAGCGGGGGCCGCCGCAGCGCGGGTCTTGGCGGGATCCTCCGCGGGGCGAGCGCGGCATCTGCGGGCGGCCATCTCGGCCTCGCCGTTTGTTTGCAGCTAATGAACGGCATCATCAGGCTAATGATTCCCCCGGAGCCTCCCGGGCCGGGTAACGAGAGCTGTGATGGACGCGGTGCCAAACGCGCCGTGGCACAATGATGTATGGCAGGCGGCGGCGGCGGCAGGACGGCCCTGCGCGGGCTTTACCATTGATCTTGACTCCCAGCGCCATGTGTGAGGCAAGCCCGCCATCTGCTGGGCGGTCCCCGCCACTGCCGCCCGCGGCCCGCACAGCGCGAGCAAGCCGCGGCCGCAGTCCCCTGCCCCTCCCGGGCTGGGGCAGCTGCGGGCTTCGGGACCGGGGCAGCCGCTGCGCCCAAGGGCGCTGGAGAGCGGCGGGCTCCGGGCACTGTCACGGTCTGTGCTCGGTGCAAACGGAAAGCCTGTTTCCAGCCGGGGAGAGATGAACCTCTGCTCCTGAACGCGAGTTTCATCTCACAGGAGGCAAAAACAAGCAAGCAAAAAAAAGCCTCTACCGCCACCAGCCCTGGAAACAAGGCTTAGGAGACGAGATACTGTGCCATGCTTTGGAGAACGTGAACAAAACAATATTGTCTTTCTTTGCAAAAACCTCTGCCCCAGAGAGCTTCGCTCCAGCCGCTAAGGTTTGGCTTTGCATATTTCTCTTATTATGACTGTACAGTTACCGAGAAGCTCTGGGCTCTCAAATCGTGTAAAACAAAAAGGGGAAAGAAAGAAAGAAAAAAAGGGTGGGGGGAACAGGTTTGAAGAGTCACCTTTCTTTCCGGTAGCTGGAAACTCACATCTATTCTATTATTAGGGGGATTATATTATTTTGAATGCTAAATTCTTCTTCTTCTTCATTGGGGGGTATATTAATTTGAATACAAAGTATCTCTCCTTTTCTTTTCTCTTCTTCTTCTTCTCCTCCTCCTCCTCCTCTTCCTCCTCCTCCTCCTCATTCTTTCTCTTTCTCAATAAAATGGAAGTGCACAAGAGAACTAAACGTCGCCCAGGTTGCCAGCATATTGGAGAGAAAAATATTAAAAGAAACCAGAGTTAATAAGAGAGACCCAATTGGTAGACATAACTCAAACAATAAAGATTAAGGGCAGTGGTCACTAATCTCCTCCAGCGATGCCTGTGTGGTCCCTGAGGATAATCTGGAGAGTAATTATTTAAAGGTTTCTTCCAGAGCAATGAAATAACTGTAGAATTTAGCTCAAATCCCATTAAAAGAAGAGACGAATTTATTTAGAAGAACGCCAAGAAAAACGCCAGAGCTTCGACTCGCTTGAAAATAAAACCAAGATGCAAACTGCGATTTGCAAAATACCACCATGGAAATGACCCTCCATTGATACCCCTGTTTGATACTTTAATCGTAATAATGTAAGCAACTATGCCAATGCGCTGTTTGCTGATGAAACTGGATCAATTCAGTCCCTGGGAAAACCTATTTACTGAATTAGCCGCGTGCCCCAAGGTAGCGCGTATGTTAGGTTCGAAATGCCTTCAACATTGCACATGGAAAATATTATTTAGAAATCCACTTCATAATCCAAAAGCCTAGTGTTAAGGCGATTGAAGAATAAAAGGAAATTTCAAAAGTATCCCTACTTATTTGGAGCTTTACTCTCTTGCGATATTCCCTCTCTTATAACACTTGCTGGTGTATAAATCTGTGTCTATCTACATTTTGAACCAGGCTCAAACCAATGTTGTTATAGGAATATTTCGAGCTAAATTACTGTATATCCAGGGCCTCTCCAGATTCAGAACCGCACTCTCTCCTTGCAGGAGATTAATCGTTCTAGCAGCTGTGTGACTTATTGTTTCATCTTTTGCAAAAGATATAAGAGCCCAAGTGCGGATGCTCTCTCTCTCTCTCTCTCACACACACACACACACACATCTTTTTCCTTTTTTGGTTTGAGAAGTTCAAGGGGGGAAATCTTCAACCCACGAAAAATTCTGAGTCTCAAGATTTGAGAATGGGAGAACAATAAATGCCACTCAGATTCAGTCATATCGGTTAGCCAGTGGTGACTGAATACTCGGTCGTTATGTTCTTCCCTTATTATAAATCATGGAATATTTTGAATTGATTGAAGATTTTGAATAGACTGAATATTTTCCTGCAATTCCTAAATGCATTCGTAGCTTCTTCTCCAATAAGTCTGTATTTTGTAAAAGCACTTTGAAACTGTTCCAAAAGCTTTTGTGGGCGTTGGAGAGAAGGAACCCATGTATTATTTGTATTGGTCGCTTGATTTAATGTTGTGGGAAAGGCTGAATTATCTTTGGTAAATAAAAGTATGCGCACCCTGCGATGGCAGCTGCCAACCGTACTCAGGCTCCGAGCACGCCCGTCGCTACTACCCGTCCTCTTGTACGAGGAAATGAAAGGCAAACTAAAGGGTGCACAAAAGACAAAAAAAGGAAAAAAAGAAAAGAAAAGAAAAGAAGGGGGGGGGCAGGCGGAAAAGGGGCAGAAGTTTCCTGCTAGAGTCTTTTCGGATTGTAATAAGAGTACCACTAACACTGGGTCGCCAACTAGCATTTTAATTGGAAGCATATGCCTGACTCTGCACCTAGATAGCCAGGGTAGCAATTAAAACAGATGTACTCCGAAATGCAAAAGGCACGGCTAAAGGACATACCTAGATAAAACGAGTGACGGCAGATGTGCACCTCCGCCTCAGATGTGGAAAGTGCTGGATAATCATCATGATGGTGATAGTAATGGTAGCAATAGTCATTGCTGTCCCCGTAGTAATAGTCATTGCTGTCCCCATAGTAATAACGGTGGTGATAATGACGATGAGAATGGTAATAACGGTAGTAATATAGTAGCAGCACTAAGGGTAATATAGATGGGGACAGTAATGATCACAACAACAGTGGTGCTGGAGGGGTGAGGCAGGGCTGGCGGAGGCCCGGGGGCTGCGGGTCGGAGGTCCCGCGGGCTGTTAGCTGCCCTGGCCGGCTCCCCGCCCCGCCCCCGCTCCGCGTTTCAATATTTCCAGAGTTATCATAATCCTGGCGGGCCGCGGGCGGGCGGGCGGCGGGAGGCGGCGCTGCCATTGCCGGCTTTGAAGAACCTGTCTGCAAAGTTTCGTCCAATCGGTTGGGGCGCCCCGCTTCTCCCCGCGCGTAACTAAATACCGCCGCGAGAGCCGCCGCCGCGCTTTGTCGGAGATGTGCGAGCGCGGTCTGTGCAGGTCGGGCTACGTGGGCTCCCTCCTCAACCTGCCGGCTCCGGACTCCTTCTACTTCCCCAGCCTGCGGGCCAATGGAGGCCAGCTGGCTGCTCTGCCCTCCCTGCCCTACCCGCGGAGCTCGCTGCCCTGGACCTGCCCGAGCTCGTGCGCAGCCCAGCCCCAGCCCCAGCCCCAGCCCCAGCCCCACGCCCTCGGCGGCCCCTCGCAGTCCTACCTCCCCGGCGGCGGCAAGGAGGGCCCGGGCCACTGCGGCCGGTTCTACGGCCCGGATGCGGGCGCCAAGGCGGAGGAGCGGGGCAGGCAGCGGCCGCCCTTCGCCCACGCGCCCGGCCTGCCCGCTGCGGCCAGCCCGAAGGGCGGCAAAGGCCTGCAGCGGGGCGCGCACGGCCTTTTCGAGGGGGATCCCTGCGCCGCCGGCGCCGAGGAGGACGCCAAGGGCCCGCTCAACTTGAACGTGACAGTGCCGCCGGCCGCCGGCCCGCCCTGCCTCCGCCCGGCCGCGCAGGACGGTATGGTCCCTCCCGCGCGGGGCTCCTGGCCCCGGCCTCGCGGCGCCCTCCGGCCCGGGGGGAGGCTGGGGGGCCGAGGCGGCCCGGGGAGGGGCCCCGGGGCCCTGCCCGCTCCCTCACGCTGCCGCCTCGTCTGTTGCAGGCTCGGCGTGGTGCCCCGGCCCGGGCCGCGGGCGCAAGAAGCGGAAGCCCTACACCAAGCAGCAGATCGCGGAGCTGGAGAGCGAGTTCCTCCTCAGCGAGTTCATCAACCGGCAGAAGCGCAAGGAGCTCTCGCACAGGCTCCGCCTCAGCGACCAGCAGGTCAAGATCTGGTTCCAGAACCGGCGCATGAAGAAGAAGCGCGTGGTGATGCGGGAGCAGGCGCTGGCGCTCTACTAGCGCGGCCCGGGGCCCACGCACGGGGCCGGGGCTCTCCACGCCGGCCCTGCCCTGGGCCTCGCTCACACGAGGGGCTGAACTGCGGGCGGCCCCTGTCTGTAAGCCCCGTTTTGCAGGAAACGAGCAGATCAATAAAGGAGCCTTGCTTCGGCCCGCTCTCGCTTCTGTGCCCCGCGCCCGCCCCTTCGTCCTGTGCTTGGAGAACCCCGTGGGCACGCGGGGAGGGGGACAGCCGGGGGCAGCGGGCACTGGGTCGCCCACTGGGGCAGGTTAATCCCGTGTGGTCCTCGCGGGGCAGAGGCCCTACTCCTGCACGCCTGGGCCAGGGTGGCCAGTGACTGCCTCTGCCCCCTGGCCTGAGCGCTGCAGCCCTGCCCGAGCCTTTGCCTCGCGGGAGACAGATAGAGCTCGAGCTGGACACCTGGAGGGGGTGGCGGGTTGCTTCCACCCCTGCTGCCCACGAGCTTGATCGACACCTGGTCTGCCTAGGAGTACGGGTTGTCCGCCTTCCCCGTGGAAGCGCCGCGGTGGCCGCCCTGCGCACACACTAAGGGCAGCTGAAGCGGGTCATCCCACTCGTGGCAGGATCAGGTGGCAGAGCCAAGGGCACATGCCTCCAGCTCCCTCGCCCTCCCCACCTTGCAGGGCTTGACTAGTCCGGGTCCTCGCCCTGGACACTGCGAATGAAAGCCAATCCCCACCCCCGCGGGTCGCTCTGCCTAGCTTGGCTGTGCCCGGCGGAAAAGGACAGGAGGATCGGAGCTATCCCCGCGCCCCGCCAGCCCTGCCCTTTGTTTTCGTTTATGGCTCTAATTGTGGGCCTGGGCCGCGCTCAGCCTGCCCTTCCTGCAGCCTTTCGGGGCGGGCTGACTTTGGCCTTGCCCAAATGCTGCACTAAATAAATAAATAAGTCTCGATCCGCAGCCGCAGGGCCCGGGAGCGCTGCGGTTCAGCCGGGCCCTCCTAGCCTGTATGCCACAGGCCGCGCCTCCCCCTCACCCTGCCCAGCGCTGCCGCCCTGCGCTGGGACCGGAGCCCAGTGTCCGGGCGAGGAGTTTCTGCGGCTATCGAAACTGGAGCTTGGCAGCCCGGTTCTTCCCCCAGAAGCGGGTGAAAATCTGCTCTTTCTTGTGTCCCATTCAACCCCCCCAAATTCGAAGCGCCCCCCACTCCCTCGCCCCGGGAGGAGCCGGGGCCAGAGTCCAACTCGCTCGATTTCATTTTTTTTAATGTTACATGGAACGAAATCGATTTTTTTTCCATCAGTTTTTTCCCCGGAGCTTCAATGCCTAAAATGAGAAAGTGATTAGTAATCAGCACATTAACCTCCATCCCAAACGCGAATCAAATGCGGATTATAGGAAGCGCTCCGTTTTAGATTTAACGAAAAAAAAATCTCCGGGATTTTTAGATCTGATTGAACATATCGATGGACTGTGATTTCCACATAAATCTGCTTTAACGCAGAGGTTTTTCCTACCCGCGCAATCTTGGCTTACTTTTCCTTAACAATTAGAGTAATAATTGAAGGTGACAAAAGGCTGCATTTTGCCCTGTGGGGTTTTTTTTGAAGGGGTGGGGGGCTGGGATTTTTTGTTTGTCTGTTTGTTTGTTTTTACTGAGACGAAATAGACTTAAATGTGGTTCTTGGGGGCTTATTAACATGGATAAAAATGAGAAGGAACAGCATGAAGAAGCTGCCTTTCCAAACGACACTAGGGTCTGGGGGGAGGAAGCGGCAGCTTCAGCCAAAATCTTATTTTAAAAAAAGGTAAAGCTGAACCTTGCTCGAGTCCAGCCGTCAGATTTCACTCGTGTTCTGGCAGAATAGGGAGACACTCGTTAGAGCTGGTTTTGGGTATTGGTGCGGGTTATTTTGTAAATAAACCGGTGGGTTTTTAATGGATAGCTACAGAGGAGGGAAGGGGAGAATTGTCCACGGGATTTTCCGGTGTAACGAACGAGAGTTGTCTCATTTCGATCAGTATCTCCCTCCTTCCCGCATTGCCATGATCCCGCATCGCATGCGGGCAAAGACAGAGCGGAGAACCGCGCTGACCCACAGAAATTCCGCAGGGAAGAAACACAAGGGGAGAGCTCTAGAAATGCCCCTTGGAAGATGAGCTGTGGGGAGCTGAAACATAACAATAATCATAAAAGCCCTTTCTCCAAGCATGGTGGTCATTAAAAATAGATGGAATCCGCTTGATAACATCCAGGGGGGAAATCCTGAAAGCTTCCTTGCAGCTCGCCCCACTGGCTGCCGCTCCCTTCCCCACCCTCCAGCAAAAATGGACTCGACATACTGTATTTTTCACCTTCCCCTCATTGTAGCTGCGCTTTAGGCAGCCATTTCATGTCTTCATTTTCTAATATCAAATCTTGGGAAGGATGGAGGGTGGAAAGCTTCTTTGTGAGGCTGGGGGGCTGCCCGTTGTTCCCTTCCTGCGAATCTTCAACGCCTTGAGATGTATGGGGGGATAAAAACACAAACACAACATGTAGGACCTAAAATATCGTGCCAGAGGCTGCGTACTGTATATAGGATTGTATATGGGGTATATACCGATCAGCTGCAACCTGAAGTCCAAAGAGGCTGCTGTGGCTCTGTGTGTAGGCACCGGGGAACATACCAATATACATACATGTTGTGAACACACACACAGACACACACACACACACAGCACAATGAAGAATTCCCTACATGCACCTAAGGTCTCAGCTGGAGCGCCTACCATTGCTGTGTGTGCGTGAGCATCGATAGCTGTGTACACAATCATGCATGTAGCTTTCACAGATGTACACAGCACACTTTGTCTAGGTGTATTCGGATACGTGTGTGTATTTGTGTGTATCGAACTGAGAGCTGGCTCCACACATCCATCTGCAGGCTGGGGCTCAATCTGTCTGTATCAGACAAACAAGTGGGAATGAATCCTTCTCTCTGTGCATCCCCTTCCCTACCCATTGGGCTCTGGGTGAGTGTGGATGTGCCAATAAGCACAAAATGCGACATATTGCAGCCCCGCGAGCCAGGCAGATCCACTGCTCCAGTCAAACATAAACAGCTTTGCGCTGGGACCGCAATCTCAGGGCGATAAGCTGAGCAGGGGCGGGTTTTTTGTTGTTTTTTTTTTCTCCTCCTGCCAATTTGATAAGGCTGGAACCGCAACTCTGATTGTTCGAGATGGCTCTGGGTGCTTTTGTGATTCCTAAAAGAGCATAAATAATTAAAGTTTGGCAGGCAGGAAAAGCTTTCTTGCAGAACTGTAGCGGCAATAAATGAAATGACTCAGAATCTCTTCTCCAGTCAGTTTTTACGAGAGCTGCCAGACAGTGTCTGTTCACGTTCTCCAGATACTAGGGGCGCCATAACAAAGTTAAGGTCAAGTTAGTGTCTTATCTTGGGTGGCACAAAAATACCGCATCTTCTCCGGCCGGACTGGGGATATTTTTAAATGCGAATGTTATGCGAGTCGTCTTAATTTTCACCGAAGGCTCTTGGAAATGTCACTTGGACTAGAATACTGGCTAATTCGAGGCATCGACTGCAGATGCTCCAAGACACCTAACGGTAAAGTATCGCCTGGATGGGTTCGTGGGATGCATGTGCGTGGTCCTGCGGTGCGATCTGCGGAGCAGGAGCAGAGCCAGGCGCTCGGAGCCGGACGAGGAGCCTCCCCGGGGTGGTAGTGCCTTGGCAGCGACTGGCTCGCCCGCCTCTCTCCCCGCAGCGGGGGCTCTGCGGGGGCACTGGCGGCGCTGCCCGACCCGGGCTGCCTTTCCCAGGGTTTCTTTCGGAAAAGAGCCGTTTTCGGGTTAGCAAACCGCCGCCATGTCTTTGAACTTGAATGGTTTGGAACTGGCGGACGCCTCTGCCAATGCTGCAGGGATGCTGGGGCTTGTGCATCGAAAGGGAGGCGCAGGGCACCGGCTTGAGCCGCCTGAAGGGGCTCAAGGGGGCAGAAAATGCAGCTGCCCAGGTGCCCAGGACCGCGGTGCGGCCGGAGCCCGGGGGCGACCCCGAGGGGCAGCGCGGAAGGAGGGTTTGCCCCGCTCTTCTGTAGGCGCAGGGGTAAGTGACACAGGAGCCATTTTAGCTGCGCAGCAGCCTTTTTAGAAGCTGCAGCACAAATCGGCCGGGCTGGGCAGCCCCAGGAGGATGGGGACGGGGACGGGGACGGGGACTGGGAACGGGGCCCGGGCCCGGACGGACTGCCTGCGGTGCAGGGACCAGGCGGCTAGCTGCGGTGCTGGCGGGGAACAGACGAGGCCTGGAGCAGCAGGCTTGTGTGCGGGGCTCGGGGCCGGCGGCCTGGCTGCGGGAGGATGCGGAGCTCGGGCTGAGTCTTACATGGTCTGGGCAGATCCAGAGACTTGGCGGGATGAGGGGGTGGTTGTGGTGGGGGGCATGGAGGATCTGCCTTCCCTGCCTCGACCTTCCTCCTGCCGCAGCTGGGCGCAGCCCGCAGGCGGGGCGCGTCAGTGCGGGTGCCGCAGTGCGGAGGCTGCGCGCAGCCGGGCCTGGGCGCTCCCCCGCGCGGTGCTGTGGCCCCCTGCCCCTTTGCAGTGCCCCCCGCCCTCGTGCGGGGTCCCCGGAGCCCGCTGCCCGCGGGTCAGCCGCCCTTCGAGGGCTCGGCCAGGGCGCCGGGCGGCCCCGGGGCAGGGCCGAGGCGCGGCGGGGGCTGCGCAGGGCGGCGGCACGGGCTGGCAGAGGCTGTGGCAGGGACTGGCGGGCCCGCAGCGCGGCGCACCCCCGGGTTGCTGTCGCCTGCGAGCTATGGGCCCGAGCCCGAGCTCTTCCCTAGCAGATGCCGTCTGGGAAGGGCCGGAGCTGGGCTCTGGGTGCGCTGCCCCCGCCTCGCCTTGGCGGCTGCGGACAGAGGTCACTTTGCTCGGCGCGTCTCCCCCACCGACGTGCGCCCCCGCGAGCCCGATCGGTGCCCGTGCCCCCGCCCCCGCTCGGGGCTGGCACTGGGGGCAGGCGGTGCCGTGCGTGCCCTGTGCAGCCCGCGGGGCCCCGGGCGCGGAGCAGGCAGAGTTTATGTAAATAGGGCAGTCGCTTCCTTGGACTAGCTCCCAGCCCTAATGATCTGCGCGGGCAGCAACAAGCGGTGCCCGCTCCCTCTCATCGGGGTTATCACATGACAGCGCGGCGGGCTCCGGTCGGGAGCGCCCAGTCCGCTGCGCCCGGCTCCCCTTGCCCCCCGGGGGGGCTCTGCTGGGCTCCCGCCGGCCCGGCCCGGCGCGGTGCGGCGCGGCGCTGGGAGAGGGGTTGCGGACCCGGGGGGCGCGGGCGGGCGGAGGGGACGCCGCGGGCTGGCGGGCAGGGGGCTGCCTCCCAGGTGACGGGCTCCTGTGTCGCCCTCCCGGGCTGGAATGGGGGGAAGCCCCCCGGGAAGTCGGTGCGAGCGCTTGGCTCATCTCTCGGTGCCGGGAGGCTCTTTGGAGAGCTCTTGGGAGGCTTTCCGAAGGGCTGATATAGATATAAGGACATTTCTACATTGCGTCACGTGACATAATTACCACTAGAATCAATCAAGATGAATTGCACGTCAGCACACGGTGGGGATTTTTTCTTAGTTGATCCTGTCCAAAGCCTCTTGTGCAATAGATGGATCTTGTTCAATGCACTGAAGTCTCCCGGTCGCCTGCCACCGCCAACGGGGAGACATGACCGAGTTTGAGGACTGCAGCCACAGTGCAGCCAACATGTATCTGCCGGGGTGTGCTTATTACGTCTCCCCTTCGGATTTCTCCACGAAGCCCTCGTTTTTGTCGCAGTCGTCTTCCTGTCAAATGACTTTCCCTTATTCTTCTAATTTACCTCATGTGCAACCTGTGCGGGAAATGGCATTCAGGGAATACGGATTAGAGCGCAGCAAATGGCAGTACAGGGGCAGTTATGCTCCCTATTACTCCGCCGAGGAGGTGATGCACAGAGACTTTCTGCAGCCCGCGAACAGGAGGACGGAAATGTTATTCAAAACGGACCCTGTGTGCAATCACCACGGACCCTCTGGCGCTGCCTCCAACTTCTACAGCTCGGTGGGGAGGAACGGGATCCTTCCGCAAGGCTTTGACCAGTTTTACGAGCCGGCCCCTGGCCCTCCGTACCAGCCTCAGTCCGAGCCCGAGGGGGACGGCGACAAGAGCGACCTGAAGGCTCAGAGCAGCACTTGCAGTAAAACACCTTCCAGCCAGGAGAAGAAAGTGACACCAGCAAACAGCGCCGATTCCCCTTCTGGCGAGGCTGTTGCAGAGAAGAGCAACAGTTCAGGTAGGTACCAGGAAGAAGCTGGGGGCAAGAGCGCAGGGCCAGCACTTTGTCAAGCCGCATTTTATGTGCCATTTTATAAGCATCCAAAGGATTTTATATATCCTATAAGATTTCCTTGCCCGTTGTAAAGCGTGTTTACGATAGGAAACCAATTTAGGTGGGCTTAAGGTATTCTTGGAGGAGGATATTAATTGTTGTTAAATCCTTGATTTTGGGGGGGAGGGGGGATGGGGGCCAAAGAGATTTCCCAGCTTGTGCCCCTTCATGATAGAGCGCAGTGTCTTCCCTTCTTGGGGGCAGCAGTCGGGGAAACTTGGACTATTTCCAGCCCAATTTAAATAATCCCCCGGAACTTCTCGAACGGGCTCTTTGGAAGAGCACTTGGGTATTTTCCCCTTTGGCAAAGTCACCCAGAGAATCCAGGCTCCCTGAATATTTTCTGGGCTGCTAGGGTGCTGCTCTGTAGGCAGTGGGTTACTGTCACAGGCTCTAGGCTGTTGTGAGCTTAAAGTGTTTCCTAGACCAGCACCACTCATTTTCTTCTCTCCTGAATTCCAGCAGTTCCTCAGCGATCAAGGAAAAAGAGATGCCCCTATACCAAATACCAGATAAGAGAACTGGAACGTGAGTTTTTCTTCAACGTGTACATAAACAAAGAGAAGAGACTGCAGCTGTCCAGAATGCTGAACCTCACTGACCGGCAAGTTAAAATCTGGTTCCAGAATCGAAGGATGAAAGAAAAGAAACTGAACAGAGATCGACTCCAATATTTCACTGGGAATCCCTTGTTTTAAAAGAAATCAGAAAGGGGGAAAAAAGAGAGAAAAATAACAAGAAAAGAAAACCTCTGCCTCTCTAGCCAAGCTGCCATCTGAACGCAAAAGTAAATGGGTTTCCATGACACATCCACCCTGCGGAACTCAAAGTTTCCTTTTCATGTTCAACTCTGGTTCCTTCCAACAATCATGTCCACTGGAGATTTCGGGGGCTTGGCGGAGCACAATCCTGCTAAGGGGAACCTAGGGTAAATCCAAAAAGTCCATTCTAAAATGTTGATCGCCAAAGGTGTTTTTTTTTCCTCCCTCTCTCTCCCCCCCACCCCCCTTTTTTTTTTCTCTCTGTCTCTCTCTCTTTCTCATAGTGAGTGACACCAATGGACCTGCAGTGTGTCTGGTAGTTTTTGCTTTAAAAAACAAGTGAGTTTGGGGATATTTTCTGTTGTTGGTTTCAGCTAGGATAACCCTTTTCTCCCTTTAAATGAATGCAGTTTATTTAAAAGACGGTAAATGTACATTCGATATAAATCTATATAAATATATATATATATATATGTTTCTATTGTCATATAAACGCATGAGCCACTGTCTTTTTCATGTGAATAAAGGGTTTCTAGTAAAGTTCAGGTTATATCTTCCGTGCACTGTATGGATTTCAGTCTCTGAAGGATCATAGCGTTCACCGGGCTAGAGCCAAGTCCCATTAAATAAAAATGGAGGAAGCCAAGTCAAATTATTTTCAACGGATTTAAAATTAACCTTAGTTTGGAGCTCTGACTCCTGTGTTTTTAGCTATGTCTAGCCCTCAGGGATAGCCCTGAAGTGGAAGGCAGATCAAACATGGCTGTCTGCAGCCCATCACTTCTGATGGTGCCATAATTCCTATAAATAACGAAAAAAGCCTTTTTAACAGGTCAGACTTCTGAGAAGCCCAGGACCCAAAGCTCAGACGAAAGCTTCCTTGTTAGTGAGGGTTAGGTCAGCACGAGGACCCTGAGCATTTCCAACCACAGGCAGCCAGAAACATTTGTAGCTGTTCTTTTCTTAAAGAAGTTTAGGAAAACGAGAGTAAATATTTGAAAGACCGTTTTTACCCAGTCGACGCGAGTATCCTATTTTTAACCGCAAAAATTAGACTAGCTCCCTAAAAAAGAACCGGCCTCGTCTTTATGTTTAAAGTAAAAGGGTTTGGTGGAAGTCTCTCCTCACTTTATGTTGCGTGACCTGGCTAAGCTGTTTACAAAACCTTGAACTGTCTAGACAACACCATAAAAGCCGAGGATCTAAACAGCTTAATTGGGTTATATTATACACCTTCTGGTGGGGGAAAAAGAGATTTCCGCAATGTGCAATAAAGGAAAGGAGTGAGAAAAGAATTTGGCTTTTTTGAATGGAACCGAGTGGGTCTCATTACACTTGGCTTCTAGTAAAGGCAAAAGTAGGCGAGTAAGTAAAAAAAAGACCCCAAATTAACCCCCTCTCCAAAGATGAAATCGCAGGGAAGGATCAGTAAAAATAAAAATTGAAACTCTTTAGCAAGAAAAACATAAGTGTCTGCCTTTGAACTTCCAAAATGTCAAGGTCATCACCTTTAACCTTTCTGAATAATTAGGCGCCTTAAGGTTCCTCTGTTATTTTCAACCACCACCCACTCTCTCTCTTTCTCTCTGTCTCCCTCTCTCTCATACACACACATCCACACCACACACACACACCACACGCGCGCGCGCACACACACGCACACTTCTTACTGCATAGCTATCCATATTAGCAGATGCATCACGCAAAGACAATGTCAACTGTCATTGTGAATATTTCCCCGTCACTTCAAGTTAGCACATTTCCCCGATCTAATCGGTTAGTTATATCCATATATTTTTGATTTTCCTGCCCGATTCTTGCGCCCAGAAAATACATTAAAACCTTTTTCTTTCTTTATTAAGCCCCCAGGTTCTAAAATACTCAAATTAGCACAGCGGAATATAAGAGACCATGAGGCTTTTTTCAAGGAAAAATGATATTTCCAGCTAGCTCCGTTACAAATATATTTTATCAGGAAATATCCTAGAAATACACGCAGTTGTAAGCAACCACTAAACACGCTTGGCTTCACATTATAACTACATTCTCAGAGCTCTTCCGGGTCTTATTCCACGGACTCCGAATATTTTTGTTGTTGGTTTCATGTCCGTACTGTGCATTTAATAACTGATCCGAGCCTATGACTTTTTCCTGTAAAATTAAGGCATCACAAAGATGCGATCACAAAAACGAGCAGGCTAATAGAGCCGGTGTAGATTTTTACAGGCATAGCCGCTTGCAAGTATTATTTTAAAAGAAAGAAAGAAAGGTAAAAAGTCAGGACAAAAGACAGAAAATCAGAAGACAAAGAAAGAGAGAAATCCATTATTTTAAGGTACCTAAATGCATCCAAATTGAAAATAAAGCCAGAGAGAAATAAATTCCCTTGTGCTTTGTCGCCAAATTCCACAGGAGGGCGCGCTCACGTTCGGTAAAGCTCTCAATAGTCCTGATGTTCAAGTATATTTTCCTCCTAATAATAATCCCACTCCTAATAAAATATCTAATATATAAGTAACGATAAGATTTCAGGGCTTTCGAAATGAGAAAATAAAGCATCAAAAAGATTTATTAAACAAATAACCCAGAGCCGTGACGTGCTCGAGAAATATGCCACATGACCAGAATTTTGGGGGGTCGCAATCTTTTGTAATGCATCCGAGCTCTAAAAAATCCCATAATCCGAAGGGGGAAAATCCGTTGAATTCAGAATTCGTTCACTAGAGCCAAAATCTGTTTACTCCTTTTAGTGCAGCCTTAAAACCCAGAGAACAAGAATCCTATCAAAACCTGCGTTTCCTTTGCACAGCCCATCTTTAAACGGTTATTGCAAGTCTTTTGTTGAAGAGATGTCAACGTGCAGATAGCATTGTTTTAGAAATGCATTTTATTTGAGCAGAAGTCGTGTTTTTTATTCTGGATATGCCTATTTAAGGGGAAATCAGAACGAAACCGCAGGGCAGCTATTTTTAATATCCGAACCTCACCTTGCCAGGGCACTGCTAAATAACAACCTCTCCCCTTAGAAATACTATAGATATCAGGCAAAAGGAATGCAGATGTTTGGAAATTCAAGCTAACTCGCTGCATTTCCTGGAGATCCTCCAGCGGATTTCTATTCCATTTCTCCAAAGGCACACTTTGCGTGCTACCACCAAAGAGCAGGGACAGCTTTTTCTATGCTTGTTTGCAGCAATCCCCTCGGACTAGGTAATGAGTGATCAGCCCTATTCCGCATTTTAAAAAACCCGACCCCGGCAAAGAATTTGTTGGCACTGTGTCTGCGAGGGTGGGTTTTTGTAGAAGTTCATTGTTAACAGTTTCCTAGAAATAGCCTTCCCGTCTGGAATAGAACGGCCCAGCAGCTTCTGCAAGCCTTGGGGGCGTAGGAGCTGAAGGTAGCGCGTTTTAACAGAAGCCAGACCACAGCCTCCCCCCTAAACAAGTCCTCCCGCGAGATGGGCACCTCCGTTGCCAGAGGAGCTCGCGTGGCCACGGGTGGGTGGGTTGGTGGCTTTCAGATCTCGCCTACTCCCTGCACTTCTTGGGCTTCTCCTTAGCGCTTTGCCCTCCTTCACCGGCCCTCCGGGAGGAATGGAAGTGGCACTGCAAGCAGAGATGCTGTCGATCAAATAATTAGTTGATTGGAATGCTGCTTTGTTCTCGTTGGAGTCATCGTGTAAACGTGATGGTGCGGGGGTTAGAGACAGCCTCTGCTCTTAAAAAAAATAAAGGCTGCCCGCTCTTTCCAAATTTCTGTAGAGCTGGTCCTGCTGGAGAGCGAGAAGGGATCCGCGAATTTCTGGTGAAAGGCGAAGTCAGCCAGGAATCCCTGCAAAGATAAACATGCACTTGAAGGACCCAAGATCAGGGGCTAGACGGGGGCGTCTGGACCGGTTTGCAGATAGAATCCTAGACCCGGCAAGCAGACCCTGAGCTTTGCACGTCTGGGCACAAAGGGATATGGATAGACAATAGGGGAAGGTTGGAACCGTGTAGGGATATTTTGGAAATAGGGGCGACGCTTTGCTGTATGCTCACACGCTGCAAATATAGAGGCTACCCTGCCGGAAAGGCGAAGGTGCTCTTTACCAGCTCCGGGCTCATAAAGGAGGTTTGCTTTATCAGCCCCAGTAATTCGGAAATCCAGAAAGGCACCCGGATGGCTTTTAAAAAATCCGAAGAATAGAAACAGTCAGCTAAGAAGTTGCTTCTTTCTCTGGAACCAGGACAGACGGGAAGCAGGGCACAGTGACAGTTGCATTATTAAAAAAAGAAAGGTCAGGAGATGGTGGTTAATTCCCGCCCCCGCCCCCCCAAATAAAACGGTTCTTCAATCGCTCTGCAATACAGCAACGAGAGATAAAATACACCGTTCACATTTTGAAAGGGTTCCTCAATAAAGTGCGGAAATCGACTACATTAAAGTAATATTGCTAAATACTTCCTAGGTTTCTGGCTATTTTAAAGCCAGCGATTTCTTGCAATATTTCTTGAACTGATTCATGCATCTGCGAAATATCCATCCTATTTCCGTACCCTGCCCCATCCCCCTTCAAAAAGGAGTCACGAACACTGCAAATTGCAGTTAGATCTGTAAGAAGCCTGGAGTGTCAGAATCCTGTCCCCAGGAATAGGGCGGAGGAGGGAAAGGGAATGAAAATCCAACTTCCTCGCGACATTTTTTAATCTCGAGTTTTTATTCCTAACATTTATTAAGGCAGAAAAGTGTAATGTCATCGTCTATTTTATTACGATTAGTCGTTTAGATATATATGGGCTCTTTTGTGGATCCTCCCCCTCTCCCTTGAAAAAAATTGGGGCTTTGAGAGCAAAACCTTTATATTAATGTAGAGTGTATATCTCATTAATTGCACAATATTGATTTATTTATTAATGTTAATTACTTTATTCCATCTTAATATGATTTAAAGCGACAGTGACATTAAATAAGGCACCATTTCCCCAAAGACTATGCCATGTTTATTCAACTTCTATTTACATCAGACTTAAACTTTCTTAAGGTTCCTTTTTTTCCTTCCCCCCAAAATCCTGTCCTCCTTCATGTCCGGTTTTTAAAAAGTCGTGATTTATTACGATCAAAAGTTCTGAAGGAGTTTTTGGACGCCCCTAAATGAAATATATATTTTTAAATGATAATCTGAGTTACCTATAGGTATGGAAGGAATTCCTATTTTCATTTAAAATCAAGGAAACGGTACATATAATTAGGAGCCAGCCAGTCAGCTCATTAAATAGACCAGACGCTGCAGCGCAGTTAAGCACTAGGTTATTGTTTTAACTTTACCATTGGGCAAAATCCCCAGCAAACCTCTGAGATAGATAATACTTCAGTTGGGATATTTCTGGGAGACTCTTCTAAAAGTGTAAATAAAGATTATGAAAGACCATTTGATGGGCATAAAATTCCTGATTAGATTTAACAGTCAAGTCTTAAACTGCTTCAAGGAAAATAGTATTTTGTTTCTTTAAACTCTGTGGGTTGTCTGGGCTGTTGTTGAAAAAGAGGAAATTGCTAGAAAGCAGGGGGAAAAATACAGTCCTCAAGCAGGGAGCATCGTGAACTCCACGGCAGCTGGCTCCTGAGCTCAGACAAATCTTAGCAATGGCTCTGATCATGATCTCAAATATCTTGTTTTTTTTAAGGAAAAAAATCCCCCTTTCTATCCTAGCTCTTCAAGGGCGCTCAGACCTGTGGGGTGAGGCAGGGAGGCAGGCAGGGAGCAGGCAAGGCAGAGAAATCTTTAAAGCAGCTAATATTCTGAAGGTAATATTTAAACTCTCCGGTAACACAGAAGCTTTAGACTGAAGCTGTAAAAGACACTGGCTCTTAACCTGACAATGATGTTGTATTTGAACAGCTGCGATAAGGTTTTAAAAGGTCTGTCTCATTGCCACAGCGAAATTTTAAATAGGGTTATTGTTTCCAACAATGTAAAGTGGGGCGAAAAGTGAGAATCATTCAAACGTCAGGAATTAGGATAAAATTCCAGTTCCCGTTGGTGTGATATGCGAGCAGCAACTCTGCTTTGTGGCAGACGCAGTTTAGACGCCTTTTCACGTGCTGCTTGTTCTTAGATAGCTGGATATTTTCTTAAAGACTAAAAAATAAGTGTTTGGGTGTTGCAAAGGCCCAAAATAAATAGACCAGATGAACCTGAAACCAAATTTATCAAGTCCACTTTGCCTCTGTGTAGGTCCCTGGCAGCTTTAGCCTTAGACCAGAAATGGGGGAGTTTGAAAGTAATCAACAAAGATAAGAAGCGTAAACTGTTTGTTCCGTTGCAATTCTTAGCGGAAGAGCCCGGGATGTACAAGCAGTGGTAAAGTGTGGGGGAAAGTCCCAAACACATCCCAAGTGTCGGGCAAGAAAAGTCTGTTTTGTTAAGTAAGCAGTTACTGTTGCCTTGTGTCATTTATTTTTAATATTCAAACTGCATTTATCATTCTCCTAAAAAAAGAAAAAGAAGAAGTTGCTTGAACAGTTGTAATAAAACTCGGAGTTTTCTATATGTTTTTAAATGAGGAATACTACAGAAAGGAAATTATCTTTATGGTTCTTTCAGTATCTAGGGCAAGTATTTATTTATTTATTTATTTATTTTGCCCAAGCAGAGTGAGAGAGCATTGTAAAATAATTTTAGGAATCTGGTGTAACTATAAAACTCAACTGATGACAAAAGTATAGCTTTTAATATTTGACGATTTGTGTTAAAACAAAAATTGACCTTCTTGGTTAGTAGCGAGGAAAAAAATCAATAGTATAATTTTCAATAATTCATAACGCGAACGCCATTATGCTAAATCTTAACTATTAATCTTATCCTTTACAAAGTCTCGATTGATTTGTTAATAAAATATCTTCCCGTGTGTGGCAACAGAGGGTATAACTCTTTAAAAAGCTTCAGAAGCAAGAAAATTACCAAGTAGCCCAAGAATGTAGATGAGAATTTTATTGATCGCCCTGATTCTTCTTAATATGTATTAATAAATTCCACAACCTTTTGTACCTTGCACTTGTCAGGAACCAATGCTTTTACAAAATCCATAAAAGGAAAACATATTTTTCTTTGCATAATAACCAAATGACACCTTCGGATTTCTCACACGCTTCAGCACATCCAGTTGCCTAAAACTTTTAAGGTGGTGTGTGGTTTTTGTGATCAGGTTTATGAGTATGGAGGGAAAGTGGGGAGAAAGCTCCTTTCTCAAGCAGTGAGCTGGAGGGGCGGTTGCTCTCAGGACAAATTGCTTGCAAATAATTGTCTTCTGCACGAAACTGCACAGGGTCTTGAAGTCATGGGCGTTCGTGCGGTCAGAAGAAACCACTTATTTCCGCGCAAAAAGGAAAGCACCCGACATTTACCCTTGCACAAAAGTCTGGGGGGGTCTGCTTATGTACATGCCACTGTTTTTTCGTGGCTTTATGGCTGCAAGGATCTGTTTCGTGCTAGCCTCCTCGTCTCTTTCGAGCCACGGACAGCGAGCTGCCAAGCTTTCGGCGAATTCGGACTCATCCTGTGTGTAATAATAATAAAAAAATAAAATAAATAAAGCCCCTTGTTTTAAATCAGCGCAGTGCGCCAGGGATGCTTTGCAAGGCTTCTGCATGGAGGGAGCACTTTCCCTCTGACGTTCTAGATGTCGCTGTTGACCACACTTGAGATGCAGCCGGGACTGTCCCGGGGAGCACGTGACTCGCGGGGAGGTAGCGGCTCAAGGCCATTTTCAAATCTCATTGGCTTGGTTGTCATGTGGTTGTGCAGAGGCATCCACAATTACACAGGGAATGTTTTCCTAGAGATGTCAGCCTACAAAGGACACAATCTCTCTTCTTCAAATTCCTCCCCAAAATGTCCTTTCCAAACAGCTCTCCTGCTGCTAATACTTTTTTAGTAGATTCTTTGATCAGTGCCTGTAGAAGTGACAGTTTTTATTCTAACAGCGCCAGCATGTACATGCCACCTAGCACAGACATTGGAACTTATGGAATGCAAACCTGTGGACTTCTACCGTCTCTGGCTAAAAGAGAAGTTAATCACCAAAATATGGGTATGAATGTACATCCTTATATACCTCAAGTAGACAGTTGGACAGATCCGAACAGATCTTGTCGAATAGAGCAACCTGTTACACAGCAGGTGCCCACTTGTTCCTTTACTACAAATATTAAAGAAGAAAGCAATTGCTGCATGTATTCTGATAAGAGAACAAAACTCATTTCTTCAGAAGTCCCTTCCTACCAGAGGTTGGTCTCTGAATCATGTCCCATTGAAAATCCCGAGGTTCCTGTCCCAGGATATTTTAGACTGAGCCAGACCTACGCCACTGGGAAAACCCAAGAGTACAATAATAGTCCTGAAACGAGTTCAACTGTAATGTTACAGTTAAATCCTCGCGGCAGCTCCAAACCGCAGATATCTTCTCAACTTCAGATGGAAAAGAAAATGAATGAAAACCCGAACAACCAAGACAACTCAGCTAAAGTCTCTCAAGTGGAAAGTCCAGAGCCAAAGTCCACTTTGCAAGAGGAAAGGAGCTGCCTGGCTGAAGGCTCTGTGTCCAGCCCAGAAGTACAAGAGAAGGAAAGTAAAGGTCGGTATCGTACAGTTTAAACCGTAACGTGGTATAACTCGAACACGCCAGCATCATAAAACACAGTATAATATACTAACAAGCATTACAGCCATAACATTTAATGATAAGCAGCTACCGGGCTGCAGGTGCTGTGTGTCTCTGAAGATTTTAGAAGGGGAAAATGCTGCACAAAAGATTTTTGCTCATATCTCCATGTCTTTGCATGCATTTAGCCTCTGTGAAGTCACAGAATTGATATGTTATTCTCCTTAATGTAGTCCAGTCTCAGTCAACCAAATTCCTTTAAAAAGCAGGTCTGGAGGTTGTAAAATACGACCAAGGCAACTTTTCTCTTGGAATATTTTGCTTGAATATTTTCACTGAGCCTAATTGTGGTTTGAGTGCTTTGCAAGTTAATTATGGTCCTATTAAAATTGGGGGAAAGGGGTGCTGCAAAGCTGGATAAAGTTTTAAACAAACGTACAATGAAAGCAAGAGCCCGCTCTCTGGTTGTGGAAAAGTGCAATATTTTAATGTGGTGCTTTCGACAGTCTGGGTTTGGTCTTAAAAAGTGCAACATTATTCTGACAAGTATTAAAGAGCTTCAAGAGGTTGCTAACTAATTGCATTTTCCTTTTATAAAGACTCAAAAGCCTTAATTTCGACTGGGAAGTGGTGGAGTATTAAAAAAACGGGGGGCAAATACCTTCTGAAAATGTACTTTGCAACCTCTAGGTCGATTTTTATCCAATATGTGCATATATTTTTGTATATGTATGTCATTTATATTTACCCAACCAGGTCCAGTTTTATCTGGGACCAATTTCTTTCTAATGGCAAAAAAAATCTGAAAGGGAAATGAAAGAAAAATATCCGTGGCTGAGGGTGTTGATTTCAAATGTGATCATTTTAGCTGAAAAAAAAATTGCTCCTACCTGCTTCTCCATCTGTTTGTGTGATTCGACATTATGATAGAGAGGAAGCTGATCCCAAATATATTGTGTTAATACTTTTTTAATTGAGAGATTTTCTTAGCAAGTGTTTTATAAGCCCAGTACTGTCATGGACAGCCTAGCCCCGTTAAAATGTAAGCATTGGATTGATGGCAGGTTAAATATTGTTCAGATGTTAAATGCTAGTTGAAAACTTTAGATGGATTTTTTTTAAAGAGGGCTGAAAAATCCAAAGAAGAGTGCATCGTGTTATCTGAACTATTTAACCTGAGTCTGGCAGCGATTACAAAATTATTCCAGTGTACACACCTCATACTAGCAGTGTTTAATCCCACATTTAACGTATCTGCCAGACTCTATAGAGGAGGGTTCATGGCCAAGGGTATACTTTAACAGCCTGAGGTATTTTTGATTTTTTTTTCTTCTTCTTTGATTTTGATAGAGGAAATCAAGTCTGATACTCCAACAAGCAATTGGTTAACTGCAAAGAGTGGCAGAAAGAAGAGGTGTCCTTATACTAAACATCAAACACTGGAATTAGAAAAAGAGTTCTTATTCAATATGTATCTCACTCGAGAGCGCCGCCTAGAGATCAGTAAGAGCGTAAACCTCACTGACAGGCAGGTCAAGATTTGGTTCCAAAACCGCAGAATGAAGCTCAAGAAGATGAGCAGGGAGAACCGAATCCGAGAACTGACCGCTAATCTGACCTTCTCTTAAACCGTAAACCTGGGGTTGAACCAGTGAGAAATGGGCACTGCACCACCAGTTGCTAAATGCAAGAGTGACTTGGAGGGGGAAAAAACAAACCTTCATTTTTCATTTTTTTCTGATAGAATGTGACTTTTTGTCCTTCTTTTAGTGCTGCAAGTGAATATGTATTACTATGATGAGTATATATATATATATATATATATGTATATATATATATATATATACATATATATATATATATATATATAAACCTAGCACGTGTAATTTATTTATTTTTTTTTCTCATCGTAATGCAGGGTAACTGTTATTGAACGTTATCATTTGGTCTTAACTTATTGGAACTGTCGAACATCCAAACAATGTGACTTTTTCATGTTTTTACTAACAAAATGGTATTTATGTGGGGCTATTACACGGGCCATAACATTTTGAATACATTCAGTACGTTAAGAGAAGAAGAAAAAACTTTTGGGGGAAAACAAAGCACATTACAATGTAACTATCCTCTCGAATGAACTTAGACATTGTCCTTCGTCAAATGGATTCTTGAGTCCTTCTCCATTGTAGACATTTTCTTGTGGTGCATATGTGGTATAGTAGTGATTATACAACAGCGATATGTCCTTCTTGTGCATGTTCTACTCGCATGTATAATTGCAATAAACTCTGTAAACTACTGCGGTTGCTTTGGCTCTCTACAAATGTTTAAAAGTGCAGATGCAGGTTGGTTTCCCGGTCCTTCTTTACCAGCAGCTGTTTGGGTCGATGTAGCTTCTTTTCTCTGTTATTTTTCTTTGTGTGTGTCTGGTATTTGGGGGAGGGGGTGGGCCGGGGGTGGAAAATAATGTACATCTAATTCATTTATAATTGTGACTGTAAACAACTGATTCATTGATCAAATATTGTGTAGTCGTTAGCAGTCTGAAAAGTGAATGCAAAAAAAAAAAAAAAAAAAAAGGATGCTAAAATGTTATCACCTAAACTGGACATCCTCATCCAATCAACTCATATATGGTAAGTGATAAAAAAAAAACCTCTCTCGTACAAACTGTCAGCAATATGCGTGTCATTTTATTTGACGTTAGCATGTTGATTTAAAAAATAACAGTCCTTGTGTGCTCACAACGTGTAGAGTTTGATTTCTCGTCCTCAGTTGCTTCCTTAAAAATGTAACATACGAAACGCAAAGCAAGGGCTAAATAAATACTCCAAAGTTCAGATCTTGGTCATCTCTGGGGTCTCAGAGCCTTGCAGAGGGGGAACCCAGTTCCCTCGACCTCTGCCAGGGTAGCGTGTTTTTAAGCAGAAAACATTTTTTTTTTTTTTGGGGGGGGGGGGGGGGTCCGCTCACGAAATTGCGTGGAGGAGAGCGTGAGTCTCGCCAGCCCTACTTCTGTCAACCGGCACCATTTTTGTTTGCTCGAGAAGTCGTTTTATTTCCCGCAATTGCATGTCAGTAGCACACATCAGGATAATTAAGTTCTCCCCTCTTAGCCCTTTCTGTAAAGTGTTGGTAAAAAAACATTATTAGCAGTCACTTTACCTTGCAGAGCGAGCAGGGGGCAGATATTCGAAACAGAACGGCAAATGCCTTGCAAATGAACATGACTCCTAATTGAAGTCCAAATGCTCGAACATGCTTTCACCTTCAAACAGTATTGGAAAAACAGTGTGGAGACAGCCTGCTCTCCCAACCCAGCTTCTAAACAACACACACCCCTCCTCTCCCCAGGCAGTTTCAAAATCAAGAAATTAGATCCAAGAGCCTGCCAAGGCGCCCCTGCTCCATGCCACGAAGACGGGGCAGGCTGCAGATGGTGACATTACATTTTGCTCGCTGTCGCGGGGATTTCTGTTAGACAAATACTCTTCAAAGCATTCACTTCGCAGCACTGGGTAAAACGTAGATGTATTTTCCTCAAAGCAAAGCACAAGCAGTTGGAGGCTAAAGAAAGCCGGGGGTACTTCCGTGTGCTGTGTTTACCCTGACTTGAAAATGCCCCTGCTTAAAACAAGGACCTTCAGTGGATTCAGTGCTACGTGTAGTTGAACATCCCTTTCTTTTCTTTTCACTCAAGGGGTCTCGACACATCACGCCAGAATTTGCAGTGGTGGGGATATAATTAGATGGCTACATACCAAACGCTTAGTAGATGAAGACGTTCATTTGAACCTGCCTGCCTGATCAGTTTATCTCTGTGGATAATTAGGTGCAATCCCTGAGTACGAAACAAACTGCGTGTGGAGAGCAAATAAAGCCGGAGCACGCGAACGCGAAGGAAGATTTTAGAGCCAAAACGCAAAAAACCCAGCGTCAGAGAACAATAAATCACTAAATAAACAGGAATTTCAGCCCCTTCCTTACACTAGCCAGTGAGTAGGAAATGTTTTCCTCTGTGCTTTTGTGTGATATTCTCAGGGAGTTGCGTTGTGGGCTATGAACTAACTGTGTGCATTTTCTTCAGATTCCAATACATCCACCTTCAGTCTGTCTGGGGAACAGAGCTGTGCTGCCGAACCTGGGTAATTTAGCTGGAAATCCTCACCAAATATTCTCTCGGGGCGGGGAGAGGAGAAGCCTAGCAGAAAATCCCAGCGAGGCATTTCACGTCAATAAAGTGGCTTAAGCAACATTTATCCTCCCCACACTATTTTTGGAGGAGGGCGAACCCCTGGCGAGAAGTGTTTTGCTTGGTTAGGGACGTGTGCGAAGCTGCCGGCTGTGCGTAAGGCTGCAAAAGAGCAAAACACTTTCTGGCCAGAGAGCTGTCTCTCGCCTGCTCACCTCGCAGGGGTGTTTTCAGCTGTGGTTTTATTGATATCTGTGCTGGGCTTATCAGGGATTTCGTTTGGTAAGCGTTCGCCGACTGTCCCTTCCTCAAGCTGCGAAGGGACCAGCATGCCTGACACAATGAGCTTGGCCACAACTGAGCTCCAGAGCCCCGAAGTTTCCCAAATAGAGGAGCATGTGTTGAGCAACACGTCAGTGGTGCGGGGAGACACAGGCTTTGCTGTTCCATCAGTCCATTTTATTAGGGGCACATTAATCTATAATCAAATACACCTCATAAAATTTTTATTGAAAGACATAAAATCATTACAGAGGTCTTCCACCTGTTTTAAAACAACACAATGGGCATCTCTCTTCAGCGACGAACCCCCCCCCTCCCCCCCCAAATGGACGCTTTATTTGAACAGGGGGAAGAGGGGGGAGAAGAAAAGGCGAGTCCCTGCCCTAAAATATGGAAGTCACCACAGAGTGCTTTACTGTAACATGTCCCTGCCTGGCGAGGAGCCGCTGCACTCAGTGCTGGCTCTGGCTGCGGTGGTGTTTGCAAGCAAGACCCCCCCGCCCCCCCTTTCCCGGAGGGTTTTCTCAGCGGACTGGAGCCGGATCCGACAGCCGAGGCTGCCGGCCGGCTCCCAGCCCCCTGCCTCTCACTGGTTCCGAATGAATGGCAGAGATCACTCAGAGGAGGTGAAGAAATAGTCCGCGGCTGCCAGCGCCGGGCGCCACGCCCGCTCGGGCTCCCGCGGGGCAGGGCGCCGGGCCCGGGGAGCGGCGCGCAGGGGCCGCCCGGGCCCCGCGCCTAGCGCCCACTTGAATTGGGCGGTGTTGTTGTTGCTGATGATTTTTTTTTAATCACAGCAGCCCCAGTTTAGCGGATTGATTTACTCCCAGTATTGGTAAATATGATCACGTGGGCTCCGCAACCAATGGTTGAGGCTCGCAGTCTGCAAAATACTACGATTGTTCTCAGGGAGGGCATCAGCTACAGTTAACAGTGTAACCTTTTCTATGACTAAGAGGGAGCCTAAAAATGTCTAGTGGCACCATAAGTAACTATTATGTCGATTCTCTCATAGGCCATGACAGCGAAGAAGTTTTCGGGAGTAGATTCGCCCAGGGAGGTCACAGTGCGACCTCGAGGCCATCAGGTGTGGCAGAGAGTTCAGATTTTGCCTCCTGTAGCTTTGCACCAAAATCCACCGTGTTCTCCACCTCCTGGTCCACGGTGCATCCTCAGCCGTCCGCGGCAATGACAGGGCTCTACCACCCCTACACGCACCAGTCCCAGTTAGGGGCAGGCGACACGGGCAGATACGTGCGCTCCTGGATAGAGCCCTTCCCGGGCTACCCCAGCAGCTCCAGCGCCAGCTCCTCCAACGGGCGCCACTACGGGATAAAGCCTGAGACGGGGGCAGCTGCCTCGTCCTCCACCACCTCCTCCTCCTCCTCCTCCTCTTCCAAAAGGACTGAGTGCTCCTCGGCCCGGGAGTCCCAGGGGATCAGTGCGCCCGAGTACACGAGCAGCCCCTTCCTGCAGGAGCCCCGGGAGAAGGCGGCTGCAGGCAGCGGCAGCAGCGCGGAGCCTCCTGGCTGCAGCCACAACCCCAGCCCCAGCAGCGAGCTGAAGGAAGAGAAGCAGCAGCAACTTGACCCAAGTAAGTAAAAAAAAAAAAAAAAAAAAAAAAAAAAAAAAAAGAGAGAGAGAGAGAGAGAACGAAATCGCCCTCTTTGATTTATTGCCGAAACCTGTAAGGCTCCAATGTGCAAAACTGATAGTTTTACTAACCTATAAAAACGTCTAGACGCCTACCCCAGCGCAGCAGCAACAAGCACCCATAAAGACTTCCCCATAACCACCTACCATCAAGACATCGTTTGTACAGTAAACAGACTGGGGCACCGAGGCTTTTATGATAATTCCCCCCCAAGTTGTGAAAACAGTCCATCCTTCGTTAAATTAATTTAACGACCTCTCTCTCTCCCCCCCCACTCCCGTCTCCCTCCCGCTTCCCTTTTTCCAGATAACCCTGCAGCAAACTGGATCCACGCTCGTTCAACGAGGAAAAAGCGTTGTCCCTATACAAAATACCAAACTCTGGAACTGGAAAAGGAATTCCTCTTTAACATGTACCTCACCCGAGACCGCCGTTACGAAGTAGCTAGGATTTTAAACCTCACAGAAAGACAGGTCAAAATCTGGTTTCAGAACAGAAGAATGAAAATGAAAAAGATGAACAAGGAGAAAGGAAATAAAGGAGACTAGCGCCGGGGGTGGAAATGCACCGGGGGGGGGGGTCTGGGTTTTTATTTATTTTTCTATCCCCCAGCGACCCCAGATACAATTTTTTTTTCTCTCCCCCCCTTTCGAACTTGAAATCAATCTGGTCTTTTTTAGCTAGAAGTGAGCTGTGGTCGATGTCGGGTATTTTTGGAAATCTGTCTTGCTCGCCAATGTGTTTCCAAAAGTTGCTTCATTTCCCTCTCTTCCTCCTTTCCCAAAACGGTCGGTTTCTAATATTGTGAGTACACGGTAGCTTTATCTGATGTTAAATGTTTGCCATGTTTCTTAAAAGTGGTGTAGTCTAGATAGTCACTTTGCCAAAGTAAAGGTAAGGGACAGAATTATTAAGGACGATAATACAACTATATATTAAATTACAGTTACTGCAATCCATGGCGCTATTGTGTTGTCCATGACTTATTAAGCTATTACCCAGAACCTCTGCTTTCTAGCTCTGAATTTTGCTCTTTACACTAGATGCCACGGTGAGGCAATGAGATCCCCCCCTTTAGTGCACTATTTAGGAGGTTGTGTCATACTTGAAGCAGTTTTCAGTAGGCCTAACATGTCCTGATCCCTCGGGTAGTTGGAGTTCTTGATACTGATAAATGTTGTATTAGCTATCACATGTTTCTAACTAGAGACCTGTTGTGATTGTTGTCACTTATTACGTAATAAAGTCTGACCTGATCAGATGAAATCACTGCAATCATCAAAGAAATGTGTGCATTCGTCTTCTTTTTATGCCACAGAGAAAGAGTCTTGTGTGGTGCATATGAAAAAACAAATCCATGATTTCCTCAGGGTCTGGGAGTCTGGGTCCTGCACAGCCCCAGCAGTTACCCGCGGGTGACTTTGGCTAATCTATCATAAAAAACCAGGATTTTCAAAAAGCAACAGAGACATTGATCTTTCGTTTATTTCACACACAGGAACTTGGAAAACATATCACTACACCTTTCATATCCAAATGAAAACTGTCTCCAAGTAGACCCTAATCCAGAAGAATATCTGAAGAAATAAAAGCAAACTCCAACCCCCTAAACTAGTCACATTTTGTCTATGATCGTCAGTAAACACCTACTCTAGAAAGTAAATCATAAAGGGCCTGGCTTCAGTTATATGTTGCAGATACGCCTACTACATGATCTTTCTTGAAATATGTTATATACAAGTTGTCTTTCAAAAAATCAGTGAGGTTTCGCGTCTGATCCCTTGGAATAATTCAGGAAATATTTCCGAAATAGCCCTCCACAGGCAATGATTTAAAATGATGCATGCTTTCTTAAATCTCCCCCGTCCCTATTTCTAATCTCGGTGCTATTTAACCTGAACAACTCAGAGACTCGGAATGGACACATACCACTACCAAGTTATCAGCTCGGGATGTGCGTGCGGGTCTGTTTAGCAACCAGTCTCCTGCTTTCAGCATTTATAAACACAGAGGACTTTATCAGGATAATTAAGATGAAGTTCATTGTAAAAAATGCTTTGTTTAAAGAGCAACCATTAAAATGAAGGATCCGTAAATATTTATGAGCAGTTCAGTTAATTTAAGATTCAGAAGAGTTGCAGAGACCTGGTTTTTAACGTTTTTACCTCTGTTAAAAAAGGCAAAGGAGCAGAGTATTAGGAAAAGGTGTTGCATGGATTCCCCATCCATTGTCGACCCTATACCTATAATTCTTTTAAAACAGGAAGAACCGAGGTATAATAAAACCATTGAGATGGCTAGACGTCTGGACCTAATGAGTTTACGATATGCTATGCCGCTTTTCTTTGAAACCATCTTATTTTGATGTTTGTGTTTGTTAGAAGAAAACAAAAATGCAGACAACCCAGGTCTTAAAATCTGGACTATAAATTTCAACATGTCAGCGTTGGGCCAAGGCAGAGCAGGCAAGGAAAGACGCTAAGGTCGAAACATAAAGCGATTTCTCTAAAAAAATCAATGCATTTGTGGAAATATATTTATAGAAGTGTGATTCGGTGATTAATCCTACTGCAAGCACATGCATGTTTTGGAAAATAGCATTGTGTATTGATTGATCTGTAACTAATGTCACTAAACCGTATTATTGCAAGAAGGATACTTCATTTTGTGGATTTTATCAGAGTGCTGGGAAGATACTGAAATCAAGCCCTTGCAAGATAGGTCGAACCTGATTTTATAATTTTTGAGTCACGAAGGCAGAATCACACTTGTCATTGTTTGCATGTTGCTTCTCTGCTTATTTCAAAATGGCAGGCGGAAAAATAGGCATTTGAAACAACTAGGCGGCCTCCAACTTCCACTGAAACAAAGTATTCACCAGAGCATCGCAACCCCACTCTAATTTCCGTGTGTCGTCTGTGATTTAAAAATTAAAATATCAAATCATGCTATTACAACATAACTAAAACTTGGACGGAATGGCATGTGAGGGCTAAACAAAAGAACAGTCTTCCGTTTCGTCTGCAGTGCAAATGTATATAATCAGATCAAAAACAAGTTCAAGGCGGGGAAATTCTGAAGTTGAAAATATCAGATAATCGTTGTGCAGTAGGTAGAGAATCGGGATCAAAATCGTGATAGCAGCGGTACGCAAAGACTGGCTTAGTAGACATCTTCTTTTTTTCCCGCCTGTCTTGTGTGAAGGGGACACTTATAGTTTACATTTAGTCAGTTGTGGGGATTAAAGGATGGTATACCTATGCTAAAAAGACATGGCACTGTGAATTTTGGGTAAAAGGCTTTTCTGTGACTACTAGGCGTAGGATTCAGGCTATATATACAACCTCCTTTTCTCTATGTGAAAACTGCTGCTATATACATTCTTTGGGTAGGGTATAAGCTGTGGAAATGACTTCGGAGGTTGAATGAGGAACATAAGAGCAAGTACGACGGTAAATCGTCGAATCCAAAGGTAAAAAAAAAACCAGCTACTTTTGAATCAAAGTAGAGTAAATATGTATACACCAAGAGCGAAAGCCGTCTGATTCCGATCAAGGTTGCATTTGACCACTAGAGGGCGCTATTGCTCCATTTTATGAGGCCTGAATTTTAATGTCTGGTTTTCGAGCGGGACATTTTATTAATGTATATAATATATAATCCCACTTTTAATCATGATTTTGATGTTTGTAACCAAAAATAAACACGGGGGAATATTCTTTATTCTGATCTAAAAAGATAGATTAGGGAAGCTTGCACGATCGGTTCTTTGGAGCTGATAGGAGGTCCCCGACTACACGGGCATGACACCACATCTGGTGATATCAACCCAGGGATGTGGAAACGAACACGTTTCTCCGGGCTGCTTCTTCTCGTTGCCTTACATTTAAATCTTGACAAATACACTGATCAATATCCCTTGCCTAGCGGTTAAGCGCTGCAAAATAAAAACCAGATGTAAGGCCGTTGGGTTGGGCCTGCTGTGGAAGAGGGCTGTCTGCGAGTCTGGTTTTTAAACTAAAACTGAAAGTGCTCGAACCTCTGAACAGCCCCTAAGCAAATGCCTCGTGTATCCTTTGGATCGATCCCCAGGCTCTTGGCATGTGAACCTGAGGTTTAGAGAGATCAAGGGTGACGGAGGTAAGGAGCTCATTTGCAAATGATTCGCTTTGTCGCCGAAATGGGGATCTTGTCCCTGTGCTTTCCCGACAAAAGAGAGAAAGAGAGGGATTGGTGAGGTCAGAAATGGAGTCTGTTTTCCTTAATACGAAACACACGTTTGAGTTTTGTCTGCCCGCTCATCTGTGGGCAATAATATCAATGGGATTAGGGAATAAAACGCGTTCACGTTTGGAGTGAATCACACCCGTTTATTGGAAGGGAAGGCTCCGCACGGCCGCGTGGCTTGCTGCACCCAGCAGGCCCAGTCCGGCCCGGCCTCCCCCTCCGCCCGTCCCGACGCAGGGGCCGGGGCTTGTTCCGCTTGCCCGGTGCCCGCTCTGCAGCGGTGTCGGGCAGAGGCTCCCGCACAGCCCAGGCTGGGTAGGGCAGGGCCCGGCCGCTGCGGTGTCCTGAGTAGCCCCGAGAGACGGGCCCGGAGGCAGAGAGCCGTGCTGACACGCTGGCGAGGGCGGGCGACACCAGGATCATTTCCAAGGCCGTGTCTGGTCACGGGGCTGAACCTCTCCCAGGCTGCTCGCAGGGCTTATTCCATTTGCCCGTCTCGCCCTGCAGCTCGGGCGGCGCCTCGGCGGGCTCGTGCAGGCCTGGCCCGGGCTGCTGTACCGGGTCCGGTGCAGAGGTGGGGCCCCCTCGGCCTGGGCTCTGGCTCCCTGCAAAAAGAGCGCGGGGAAGAGCAGTTAGCGGGGCAGGAGAGCGGGGCGGGGGATTGGGATGCTCCTGGATGGAGCCACGAATGCTCCCTCGATTGCCACGAGAGGCTCACACGTGGGGTCGGGCCTTCCCCGCGCTCCGCTCACAGCCGGGCACTGGGGTCGGCGTGGCCCGCCCGCAGCCTCCCCTCTCTAGGGACAGGGTCCTGCCTCCGAGGGCGCCCACAGGGGCTGCAGCAGGCTCAAGGCCAAGGCGCTCGGGTCACAAGCTGGATCGGGGCCCTGGATCCGGGCCGAGGGGCAGAGCGGAGCTGGAACCAGCCGTGCTGGGCCCGGGGCGGCCCGGGAAGGGGGCTCAGCGCGACCTGCACACCCAGAAATGCCCGTCCCGTCCCGGCCTCTGCATCGCCTCCCGGCCTCCTGGGAACATTGTGCCCGAGCTCGGACTCCGTCCCCCAGCGATGCTAATGCTCCCCCATGCATTTTTTTCCCTGCTTCGCTAACGTCGTCCGCCAAGGGTGAAATGATGGGAAGGATATTCATGGGCATGATTTCCATTAAGTAGCAATTAACCTGGGAGCCGCTGCTGGGCCTGCCCTGCGTCAAGGGTAAATGTGCATCTCATTTCCACGCCGCCTGCCCGGGGCTGGGGCCGGGCCTGCCCGCTTGGCGCTGCTCTGCGTTGTGTTGCGCTGTGCTGTGTTGTGTTGCGTTGTGACGCGGTGCCCCCCCTCCCCCCGCCCGGGCGGCCGCCGCCCGCGGGAGCGCAGCCCGCGCCCTCCGCACTGCCGCCCCGCCGGCGGGCGCTCGTGCCCCGGGCGCTGCCAGGCCCGGCCCGGCCCGGCCCGGCCCGCCCTGCCCCCCCGCGGCCCGCGGCCCGTGGGGTTTCCGAGCGGGGGGAGGATTCCTGTCCGGCCGCGGGAGCCGCGTGTCAGCTGGAGCCGGCCCCCTCCTGGGCGCGGGGCGCGGGCGGGTGCGTGCGCGGGCCGCCGGTGCCTAATAGGAAATAGTAAAAGCAGCGAGGCAGGTCGCTCCGGCTGCCGTTATAGCCCAGCCCCGCCGGGCCGCCGCGCACACAGCGCGGCCAGGGCACCGCGCCGGCCTGCCACAGCGCTGCGCCGAGGCGGAGGTGGAGGCGGCGGCGGTGCCTGGGCCCGGCTCCTGCTGCTGCTGCTGCTGCTGCTCCCCCCGGCCCGGCCCGGCCCAGCCCGGCCCGGCCCGGCCCTGCCCCGCGCCGATGAGCTCGTACTTTGTGAACCCGCTGTACTCCAAGTACAAGGCGGCGGCGGCGGCGGCTGCGGCGGCGGCGGCGGCGGGAGAGGCCATGGGCGCCCCGTGCTACGACTGCCCCTTCGCGCCCGAGGTGAGCGGGCGCCACGCCGCTGCCGCCGCCGCCGCCGCCGCCCTGCTCTACGGGAACGGCGCGGCCGCCGCCGGCTTCCAGCAGCCGCAGCCCGGGCCCGGCGGAGCGGGCGGCGGGGGCCAGGGCTATTACCACCCGGCCGGGGGGAGCCCCGCCGCAGCCTACCAGCCGCCGCCTCCGCCCCCCCCCGCGCCGCCTGCTGCTGCCCCCTGCGGCGGGATCGCCTGTCACGGGGAGCCCGCTAAGTTTTACGGATACGATAACTTACAGAGACAGCAGATTTTTACGACACAGCAAGAGGCCGAGCTGGTCCCATATCCTGACTGTAAATCGTCCAGTGCTAATATTGGCGAGGAACCAGACCACTTAAATCAGAGCTCGTCTCCTGCTCAAATGTTTCCCTGGATGAGAGCACAAGGTTGGGCGCAGTCGGGATTTGCTTCCCTCTCACGTCTGAGACCTCCACTTTTTTCTTCCCCCCCCCCCGCCCCCCCTCTGCTTCCCCTCTCTTTGCCTCCCTTGATCCCTTCCTGGCTCTATCGCCCGCGTCCTGCAACCGCGACGGCTTATGATAATAAAATCATACAGTAAGAAGCCCCTGGTCTGCGCTTCCCCCGCACCCCACTCCGCCCCGGCAGAAGAGGCTGAAACGCAGACACAGGGCATAAATCAGAGGAGGCCGGAGCCGGCTCCAGATTAAATATGAATTGGGATGGGGGGGGGGGGGGGAGACTTCCAGTTACCGGATAACACAATGACCAGTAAGCGCTGGGACGGAATGGAAGGAGAGGGGCCGATCCTGCCTGCAGCTCCTGTCTTGCCCTGCCCATCACTATCCCGGGGTAGTCCCGCGCGGGCCGGGCAGCTCACCTAGGCGGTAGCCCAGCCAGCAGGACGTGGCTTGTGTTCACCTTCCCCCCCCCCCCCCCCCTTTGCGAAAAAAACCCCAAACCAAACCAAACCAAAAAATCCCAAACAAAACCCTGGTGTGTTTTTGTTTTAATCAGCAGCTCCCGGTAGGAGGAGAGGAAGACAGACCTACAGCCGCTTCCAGACTTTAGAGCTGGAAAAGGAATTCCTTTTTAACCCTTATCTAACCAGGAAGAGGCGCATTGAGGTCTCCCACGCACTAGGACTCACCGAGAGGCAGGTAAAGATCTGGTTTCAGAACAGGAGGATGAAGTGGAAAAAGGAAAACAACAAGGACAAATTCCCGGCTTCCAGACAGGAGGGAAAGGAAGAGGAGGCCAAGAAGGAAGCACATGATCGGGAAGAGGACAGAGGCGAAGGCCAGAAGAATTGAGGTTCTGCCTTTCAGGTCGGGAGGGAAAGACTTAACTCAAAGGCCAGCCCGAGCTCGGGCTGCGAGCTCCGGCTCGGCTGCCTCGCCTTCTCCGCTTTCGTGTCTTCGTTTTCGTACCCTACGTGGCACTATCTCTTCACTAAACAGCTGCTCCGCTCTTCTGTATGTGGAAATCCGATACCAAATTTGTAGCCAGTTCTTTTTAATGAGACGTTTCCGATGTGATTGAAGTGAAACTTCCCAGTGATCCGCACCCACACGCGCAGCTTCCGCGAGGCTTTATTAATCGAACAAGTGCACTTGTACTAGGCTAAACCTTCTTCCTTTTTCGTTCTTCTCTTACGCTGAATAAATTAAAAAAAATCAATAATTTCTTTGCGGGGGGGGTGATCTTAGGGAAATATTTACCTTCTATTACGGATATTTGATTGAAATAAACGAAACTTATTGGCACGCACTGCTAAACTGTTGTAATTCACTGCCTCCTTCTCCCTAAGCGCGGCTGCCATTCCCACCCCCCACCCCACCCCCAGCACCCGCACCCGACCCCAGCCCTTGGCACCAGCCGCTGGGGCTACCTGCCGTCCTGCCACGGCTTTCAAGGCGCTGAGCCCGGTGTCGCTGCCGCTGTAGGCGGGGGGACGCGGCACCAGGCCTGGGCCGGTGTCAGAGCGGCCCTGCCGGTGCTGGGGGATTCACTTAGTGGCAGGTGAAGCCTGTTGAAAACGACTCTCCCAGGCCGAGCCCCTGCTCCTGCTCCCGTGTCACACGCGGGAGATCGGAGGCATCGGGCCCTGCTTGCATTGCCTCTGGCCCTGCACCCTGCCCGCACAGGCCGCCTCCTCCTCCTGCGCATCCGGGGCCCTCTCCATCTCCCCGTGCCTTGCGCGGGCGCCATATGTATCCGCGTGGCTCCTGTGAGACCATCAGGCCTACAGCTTTGGACCTCTTCTCCTGAAGCGCAGGCAGCGAGCCTCCGAGCCACTCCAGGCCGGCCACTGCGCTTATTTTCCATGAAGCAGGCCGTGCCTGCCTGGACACAGAGAGGAGTCGGCAGGGCGATCGGGTTTATTCCCCTGTTTTTGTTTCATAAGAAACGGGAACGGAGGGAGAAGTACGCAGCGCCCTGCTAAATTCAGCTCCGGTGTTAATTGAGAGCCTTCAGATTTGCAACTGAACATCCGTTCAGGGATTCAGCCTGACTTTGGATGTAAAGTGCCCTGAAAGCGAAGGAGAACCCGGGGTCCCCCGAGGTGGGACCTGGATGCTGCTCTCCTCTTTACAGCTGCGGGGCCGGCCCGGCACCCCCTGCCTGCATGGTGTCAACTGGCAAGTGGAAATCTTTTCGTTTTTTTAAGCTCAGAAAAGCAAGGGCCAAAACAGAGGGCTTCTGATGCATCCGGGAAACTAACCCTTTCCCCCAGGACCAGCCCCGTTGTCTTTATAGGGCTGGTGGCACCAATACAGATTGCTCAAGTGAGTAAATAAGGCTTGGCAGGAGCCGGCCCTAAAGCATCACACCTGGCTGCTAGCGAGAGACAGGGAGGTTTTCCCTGACCCGGAGCTTTTCGACTTCACTTCCCGAGGCTGATTCACCTCCGAGGTTTATGTTCCAACGACCGCGGGTGACATACGATATACACGAGGTCTAAGAAATCCCGAATATCTGCCCCCCCCCCCCGCCCCAACAAATGTCACACAGACAAGCGTGTGCAGACGCGCTACGTGGCGGCTGGGAAATAGGTGCCGGAAGAGAGAGCAGCCTCTATGCGCTTGAGCGCTCCCGCCGTGGTGCGGCCCAGAGCAGCGTGTGTCCGCGCAGCCGAAGCGGTGCAGAGGTTTTCCGTGGGCCAGGCCGCGAAGGCAGGCTTCAACACTTGCGCGAGGTGCTGCTTTAGCGGCTGCCGGGGAAGGGAGGGTCCATGGCTCCCCACCCTGCTTTCCATCGTTCCTATTTTTTCCCCGACGGAGTCAATACATCTGGCAGGACAGCTCAGACCCGAGTAGAGCCTCCTGGCTAGGCAGAGCCGAGGAAGCTTTCCGGATGCAGTGTCCCAATCCCGATTCTGCTTAAAATCCCCCCCCCCCCCACCCCCCATACTCTCTGGTTCACCTTAATTCATCTGCAACCGCAGGGACCCGCTCCTCTGGAGCGACCTGCTGGCTGCACAAGGCAGCTCGCACCCAACCCTGGCCTAGAGGTTGCTGTGGGCACTCGCTTCGCAGCGTGGAAGGCAGGGTGTTGCACAGACACGTGAGGAACAAGCGTCCGACTATGGGTGCCGGTGCCTGGCCGGGCAGCCCTCGCTCAGCTCAAGCGCCATGCCCCTCGTTGCCACCCCCGGTGCAGGACTGCGTCGTGCCCTCCGCCTCCTGCTCCGGGTGCTGCGGTAAAAACCCGCAGTCACCCCCTGCGGCTCACGGGCGGGGCGGGCCGGGGCGGGGGGTTTGTAACGCGGTGCAGGGCACGACTCGGAGGCAGGCCCCGGCTCCCATCTCCGGCCTCCCGTTGCTCACTGCCATCCTCTCGAGCCCACCTCGTCTGCAGCCCCCCGCCCAGCCCCGGCGTCGCTCTGTTTCCCAGCACAGCGACGGGCCGGGCACTGCGGCACAACTTTTTGGTGCATGGATTTGCATAAAGCCGCCGGGCCGCAGTGCCCGGCCAGGGCCGCGCATGGCTCTGTCTGCGGCCGCGGGGCAGCACTTCGCGGAGAGGAGCGAGGCGGCGGCATGGGGCGCGGGACCCCTCCGGCCACCCTCTCCCGCGGCCAGGCCCGAAGCGCAGCGGGAGGGCTCAGGCCCCGGCGGTCGCACTGCGGGTGCCCGCTAGCCGCCCCCACAGCGGGGCCCGTCTGTGGTCTAGGGTGCCCCGGGCGGGAGCTGCGCTTGGGGAAGACCCGGGAGCGCTTGCGAGCGGGGCCCAAGGCTCAGCCCCGAGGTGCAGCATAGCGGTGCCCTCTGGTGCTGGGTGCCCGGCTTCTAAGCTGCGCCCCTCCCCCCCCCCCTCCGCCCGGCTAAAGAGCAGCGCCTCGAGCGCGCAGGCCTGCGGCCCGGGGCCCGGACGAGTCTGGCAAGGCCCGGTGCAAGGGGCACGGCCGCCGGCTGTGCGGCTCGCGGGGGGCTTCCCGCCTGCCAGCCCTGCCGCGCTTGGGACGCGAGCAAAGCCGCCGGCCCCGCGCGCCCTCCGAGGCCCGTGCCTTGGCCCGTGGGTGATTCGCTGCAGGAGAACAGGGCCCAGCTGCTTCACTTAGCTCTGTTTTCCGGGCAGGCACCATTGATTGTCCTGGAGGATGCGAGCAAGGGGCTGAGCGGGGGGCTAGTAACACAGACTAGAGCAAAATGAAATAACATAATATAGCATGCAAGCAAGTAAAGAAAAAGAAAGTGACATCAAATAATATTAACTATAATAAGGTGAAATAAAATATATCATATAATTAATATCATATCATAATGAGAAACTCCCGCGAAATTGAAGCGCTTTTGGCCTCTGCTCTCCCTCGAGGAACTTCTGAGACCTCAAGGGACTCTCTCAATTCTACTGCTCCAACCTTCCCCATCAGCCCTGTTTAACTACGCTGAAGTAGAGAAGGGAGGGCGGGTGAAGGGAAGGAGGCAGCAATGGAACCATTCTACCTCTGCATTAGAGCGAGAACCAGAGCCTCGCAGAGCAACCTGTGCCGCTGCAGACTTCAGGGGGAAGGGAGCCCTTCCGTGCGGGGGACCACGCTTAGGGACCTGGAGTTCAGCAGTGGGCGCCAAAGGAAATCGGGCTGTGCCTTTAGTATGAAGGGGAATAACCCCCGCCTCCCCCCCACCCAAAACAGGGAAGCTAAATTGCACGGGTGACGGGAGAGCAGGGCCATTTAAATGACAAACAGGGGAGAGGGCTCTCCGGGACCCGACGGGCCCCGCATGGGAGCTTCTCCCGACCCGCTGTTGTGCTTTTTACATTTTTCCATGCCCCCCTGCTCGGGCAGGGCCGGCCCGGGCTGCGCGCCGCGGTCCCGTCGCACTGGAAACCTCCCAGGCCAAAAAAAACTGGAGAAGATTTAAAATAAATAAATAAATAAAAAACCAAGCAGGCGAGCTGGAGCGATGAGGCGAGAGAAACATGGCGCGGGGCCGCAGTCTGTGCAGAATCCGCAAGGAATTGCAGTAAATTCCTTTTTGTTTGAAGAAAATTTACAACTCGGTAATAGACCTTTTTATGACCTATTTGGGCTCGTCATTGGCTGCTGCTGGTCATGTGCAGGCAGTGATGGCTTTCATGGCCTTTTTCCTGATTTCCCTGGCGAATTTCCCCCTGCATTCCGCCTTCAGAGAGCCTCAACCCCTCTTTTTCTAACCTTTGTCTCCGATGAGGTGTATTACAGTGGCTATGATGTTTGTGTACCGACCCCTTTTAGCGCAGGGCTCCTCCAACCCTCGCCCGCTCCCCGCCACCGCTACCTTGCCAGTCTCCAGTCCTGGCGGAGCCCCCTCGCCCCGCGGCTCCCCGCCGGCTGCCAGGACGGGCTCCCGGCGCCAGGTCCACCGGCGGAGCCCTCCCTCCTTCTACCTGTTAGCCCGCCGCCTCCGGCTTTTAGCTTCTACTTTCTGCCGCTCGGATTGTGCTACCAAGCCGCCTAATGGATTACAGCGATCCTGCCCGGCTCCTCTGCCTTCCGCCAGCGCAGCCAGCGGGTAAGGACTCCAGCTCTCTCGGGCTGATTGCAGGGCTGCCCAGACCCCAGACTTCACCAAATGACTCGAGAAGTCATAAAAGAAAGTGCTCGGGACAACGCAAAATGTCCCTCGCCTTCCCGAAGGCACCGAAGGGTCCCCGAGCCGACCTGTCATAAATGCGCCCACTAACTATGCCCACTGTGCTTTGCCACCTGCCAGAGAGGGACGCATTTCCTAATCCTTTGTGCCCCTGGCCAGCCGGACATGTTGGGTTATATTTGGTCTGCTTTCATGTCTTTTTATTTTTGTCTCGGAGAGGCACGGCTAGGAAGGTGTGAAAAAGGCGATGGAAATGCCCGGACTTGGGGTACAGGAAGTTTAGCTGGGAGAAGAGTATAACCCTCGGGAAGGCAGAGAACAGACATTTTAGGTTGTGTAATTCCTAGTTTAATCAGGCTAACAGGATTTTGACAGATTGTGAAATATTCTAATGAGTCTGTGGCTTGCTCCGGATTGTGGAATTGCATTGGGTAACTTTAAAGATTAACAGGTGTTTTCTGAGAGTAATTTTGGTCGCTAATAATTTGCAAAATCGAATACAACGCGGGCGTGTTCAGCGTTGAGCCTGGGTGAATAATGCCATCAATTCTCAATTGTTTGGATGTATGCCGTTAGCAAATCAGAATGATTTTAAGACTGCATCAAATATCATTTTTAACAGCAGCTCTTCTCCCTATGCTTTTAATTATAACAAATCATAAAGGGTGTATGATCGCACTCGTTCCTACAATTTAGCATTATTCGTCTCAAGGCTGATGATGCAATTTTAGCATAATGAAAATATGGCGAGGTTCTTGGGTTTAATGAATGCTTCAGACGTTAACTAGCATTACAGTAATTGTGCATAAAATGTTTAACTTTCCAGAAAAATCGAGGGCCTTTTTTTGCTAATTCTGTTCTAACTAGATTTTGCTGCTATTAAGATTTTACATATCAGAGATTATTACAGTTATAGGAGGAATACAAGTAAACATTCTCCTTATGCCACTCTCCTTATGCCTCATTCCACAACTGGTAATACATTATATACAGTGCAGCAGTTCTGCCCCTACAATTAATAATGCTATGATTATATACACATAAATTCATGATAAAAGTATTTTAAAATATAGATTAATTTGGAATTATATAAGCATTATTAACCACAATCGCCTGAATTATGTATACCTGGATAATCTAAACGTAACATTATTTTGAAACATATATTTTAAAATAATTTGAGAATTTCTTACCTATAGTGGTAGAACTGCAGTATTGTATTTAATGTTTACAGGTCTGGACAGATGTTGAACGCATTATACTATATGTGTACAATTATACACTCGCAATTCACACATCATCACTTAGGTCAGGAACAGTCTTTCATTACACTGTAAAATATAATGGATTATTATACAGTACTCAAAGCTGACTGTGAAAACAGAAAGGCTTGAGTTGTGTCCGGGAATTACATTTTGAAAGCTGAAGAGGAAAAAGCCTTCATGCTGTACTGTGCATTTCCCAGTGGGTCTCTTGCATTGTATTATTTCAATAACGAGTAATGCAAGGCTTTTAGTCTTCCGATTGTTTGTCCATATTGTTTTAACATCAGAATGACATTTACTTTTTTTTAAAGAAAAAAAATAACGCTTAGTTTGCAATAATTTGCAATAGTGATTGGAACATTCTGCATTACCTTTTTTTCTCCCTGAGAATTTCTCTTTGCGGGTACCGTTGTGAATATATGTTATTAACAGTTTCTCCAGCAAAACTTTGCAAAAATCCTACTTTTATTTATTTTTTAAATGTTGAGACGCCCAGGGAAAATCTGAAAGGAAAACCAGGATCTTATAACGAGCGTTACAAGCAATATTTAGAGATATATTCTTTGGTACTTTCTCGCTTTTCCTCGAAAGTGCAGCATTGGGGTCTCTTTCTCACCGTATGTATTTCCATAATTAAAGTACACACATATAGGAATGTGTGTTTACGCTACTAACAAGATGTGTGCCTGTCTGCGCTGGGAGTACTTTAATTATTTAAGTTATTGTTTATATGGGACATTCTCGCACCTGCTTCATGTTCGGATTTGTTCAACAGCACCTCATAATTCGATGACCAATTTCAGGTTTGAAAGGAAACAGGAGATTCACGATGCATAGTTTAATGATGTACAACTAAAATAATCCTAATCAGAGAAATGGCAACCAGGAACTAGGTGTAATACCCAGCCCACATTAACTTTCTCTTAACATTTAAAAATACGGCTCCAGCTCAACCGTAGCGACTCCAGCACTTTTTCTCCGGATGCACAGACGACTGTGCTGAATAGGAGTCGGTAGGTACATGCTAGGGAAGGGTGGTCCTGCGGGCATGAGATACCCACTAGAGAGGATAAAATAAATACCAGACCCTTCTCCCTCTCCCCCACTCGGAGCCCAAAGATTTGTTTATTTTCTAATAATGTTTTCGTCCAAGAAATCTATTTCTTACGGACTGCTTTATGAGCTCTAGGGGCAGAAAAAATCAGAACAAAGACAGTATTTCACTCCTTGCTTGGCAGGCAGCTGTTAAAGGTATTTACTGCTCTACTGCAGTGCGGCAGTGAATGCTGCTGGCAGGGCTGGAGGAAAAAAAACAGGAAGTTAAAGGAAAAGATAAGACACCATAAATGCTGCAGTGAAGCAGCTGGGCACGGCTGAGCATCACAAACACTGACCTGGACAAGAGACCATCAAAAGAGAAAAAATACCCCCCAAAAAACTCAACTGGAGTGTTGCGCTCTCTTGCTGCAAACCGGGAAAGACCTTAATTGTGTAATCTCAAAGCGGGTGCCAAGAAAAGCTTCCTGGAGTTCCCGCCCCGCCTCGGAAAGTCATGCCCCGTGGCAGTGGGTTTTGCCAGTCAGAGCCCCACGGGTTAGAGCAGCTCGCGTGGAGAAGAGGGTTGGAGTCCTTGGAGCTCGCGGGTGAGGCCGCTTCTGCGTGGAGCAGGAGCAGTGCCACGTGTGTGCCCGCCTGCGTGGGGAAGCGCGCAGCTGTTCCCACCGCGGGGGCACGCGCGGGTGTGCAGGGCAGGCAGATTCAATAGCCCCGTCCGACCTGCAAAAGCCCGGATTCCCCAGGGCAAGTGGGATGCTGACTCATGTCCGCTGTTCCCCAAAGCCCCCGGCCAGAGCGGCCCTGCGGCAGTGCTGGCCCTAGCTGCGGTGGGGCGCTGTCCCCTGCCCGGCTGCCAGAACCTGCCTGCCCCCGCGGCAAAGGTGGGGGCTGCTTTTGAGCCGCGGTTCCTTTTGGACTGCCCTGTTTCCTGCCGGCGGCTCTGCGAGGCTGATGGAGGGGGAAGGAGGGCTAACCCGGAGGGGTTCAGTCCGGCCCCAGGTGCCAAATCTGCCAGGTGAGGCGGGGGCGTTTTGCTCCCTCCTGCCCCGCAGGCCGTCGGCGTCGGGCCCAGCCCGCTGCGTGGGTCCTGTCCCACGGAGAGCCCCGGGCGCGCTCCCGCCTGGAGTGGGGCGGGAGGGGCAGGGCAGGTGACCCGCGGGGGTGCCGGCCAGCTCCAGTGCCCCGCGGGTCCTGCTCGGCTCTGGGGGAACCCAGCCAGGCCGCCCTCCTTCGCCCGGGGACCTACGGGGGGACTCCGCATCCGGGCCCGTGTGCACGCGCTCACCCGGCTCGAGCGGGGCCCCTCCCCGCGCGAGGGACACGTCCGGCCCCAGCCCCAGCCCCGGGGCCGCACGCGAGGGGCGCCCGGCCCTGCCCGGCCCCGCGGCCTTCCCAGTGCGGCAGCTCGCTCTGCTTTCCCGCCGCTCGTCCAGGAGAAGGCGCTGTAGGACAAGCCTGGCGCTCCTCCTCCCGGAAAGCTGTGCCCTCAGCTTCGCCGCAGAGCCAAGGCGGCCGGCAGCGCCCTCCCCCCGCGGGGCGCAAGGCCAAGGGCAGCGCGGGCTCCCGCACGCCCCGCTCTGCAGCGCCCGGGGGCGGCGGCGGGCCTGCACCGCCCCTGGAGGGGCAGCCTCTCACCCCCCCCGGCCAGCGCCCGCCGGGGCCAAACCCTGTCCGCACAGCGCGGGGGGACAGAGACACCCCTAAAACAAGCCCCTTGCTTCCTGGGCCTCTTCCAGTGCAGCCCTCCTCCGGGGGGGGGGACACCGCCCTTTGGCCCTGGAGTCCCCAGGGCGCACAGGGAGCTTCCCTCCCTGGCATCAGCCGGGGCTTTCATGTCAGTTGGCTGCAGGTTCCTGTGTTTCCCCTTCTCTCGGCACGGCCCGGGCTCCGCTCCAGGCTGGCATGAGAGCAGTCCCAGGCCCGCCTGCCCACACTTCCCCTTCTCCTTGCACTGCCCACCTGCAGCCCGCCCTGTCCCCTTCCCAGCCCGTGCCTGTAGGGACCAGCTTGCACAGCCAAGTCACCGGCTGCACCGGCATCCTCTTCTATTCCCCCCCCCCCTTCCCCCAAGTGGTAGAAGTACTGCCCAGGGCTGATCTAGGAGCCCACAAGCCCTGTGGATCCATCTTCTTCGCCCCTTGCCCTTCCAGTGGTTGGGGTGTTCTGCAGGCGTCAGAGCCTTGGCCTTTTTTGATCTTCCACTCCGGCTCTGAGTCTTGGGTGCTGGCTCCCAAAGACAGGCTGCTGCAGGTTTGCTGCTAGGGTTGAGGCCTCGAGGTGCAGTAGCTTCCAGCCACGTGAGTGTGCCCTTAAGAGAACAGTCAAGAATCAGGCGCATTAGTAGGGCTATGCAAAAGATGGTAAGAGAGTGAGACCTGATTCAATGGGGCACATTCAAGATGGCACACCTGATCTTTAGTGTAGGGAAGAGGTGCGTCACTTGTTGGTTGCATACACACTGCAAGCGCCTCGGGGTAGGATCCTTGTGTCTGTGAAGCGACTTGAAATACAACTACCAGACACCCTTGTGGTTGCGTTCCCAGGTGAATACTAATCATTCTTTCCATTGGATTGCTTTAATCCAAACCCGCTATACATTTCGAGATCAGTAGAACCAATATCTGAAAAATACATCAGTTTCCTGTCTGTGATTCTTCCAAACTCCATTTTCTCATTTAGAGCAACAAAACTAGCCTCAGGCATTAACTGTCAGAGCTTCAAAGACACCTTTCTCATCAGGTTTCTCAGGGCTTTCAGAGGGAAGATAATTATCGTTCTATGTTTTAAAATCATTGGGCTTGAACTGTTCAGCAGCAGGTCGCGTCTCTTCACCACGATTGGTACTTGGATGTCAACCCACTTGCTGTAGACCGTCTCCGCGGAAATCGTCCTCTGCCTTTTTCGGACTCAGTTTCTCTGGATCTCCACTCTTCTCTGGCCTTTGAGAGGAATTGCATGCCTTGATGATAGCTATTTCTGAGCCCGTTGCTGCCACTGTGTTTTCCTAACTGCTATGGCTAAATAATGTTTAAACCTCTCAGCCTCTGCACGTGCCTTCTCTCTGCTACACCTTTTTAGCTGCTTAATGGCGAGGTTTTTCTTTGAACTGCACCATTTTTCAATGCTCTAATTTTTCACCCGAGAACCGTCCAGTTGTTGCATGGTTTTTTTTCGGATGACGTTCTTTGCCACATTAAGTGAATTCGCAATTCATCTCTTTTCACAGCTTACATGACTTTTTCCCCCGTCCTGGATAGAATCTCTTGCCATATTTCACTCTATACATTTATTTTCCACTGCCCACTTGAATGCAACAGGCGCTAAAGAGACTGCATATGTAGTTGAAGAAAGTATTACAGTTCTTTAAAGAAACAGTGAGTGGTCTGAGTTGACACATCACCACAGCCTAGTAGATTAAATTTCTTCCGTTGTTGTAATTAATGAGTCCCTCTTTTCTATGCCACCATGGCCAGTTCTAAATGCTTTTTGTTCTACAATATGATTATCAGACTCCATGGATTGCTGCCCAACTTTTTTGATGTTCCAAAACAAGGATGGTTCTTCTTTGAATTTTAATACACAACCACTTCCTCCACCTTCCCAGTAAAATGTTAGTAATTAACTCTCTATTGCTTTTGGCCCTGACTTAGTAATTAGCTGGCTTTCATTTAGTTTGTGTTGGATACTGCAGTTGGTCAGTACTTCTAAAGATTGAGTCGGTGTGCCTGAGAAAGGAGCCGGGAACGGATTTGGTACTGACTGACAGCATTCTCCCAAGCCGCCCATCTAGCATTTATTCAGAATAAATGGCACTGTATCTGCCAAGCCTCTGCTGCATCTTACTGGAAGAGGTGGGTAGTGATCATTCACCATCCGATCATTACAGTTCAGAAAATCGTAATATAACTGTGCAAAGAACTCTTTTTACGTGGAGACACGGATTGGTTTTACTTCCTGAAATGTACCTACTTACGGTGCCTTTGTAGCCAACTCCACTCGGGCACGATGCCAGGGCAGGAGACCAGAACCAGCATCCTGCAGGGCTGTGTCCAAGTCCAGCCTGTCTGCCACCATGCTCAAGATGGTGCTTACCCAGTATGGTGGCGCCCAAACGAGATGTGAAAGGAATCCCTTCTCAAGAACACATTTCCTACTTGGTAAATGTGGTTTTAAACGATCATTTCCTATTTCTATTAAACTGTTTTCACAGCGAAACCCCGCTGTCTTCCTCACAGGCTAAATATTTCCATTGGTCCATTGGTCCATTAGTCCAGTTTTCCTTGGTTCATGGTTTTTTCTGGATTAAGTGAATCTGGTGGTTCCTGAGACATTTTGCTTTGCCTTTAAGATGTCAGTTTACATGCAAGCTAGTGCCTCCTAAGATGCGAAATAGCAAGCCAGACTAAAGGCTCCCTTGGTCCAAATCCTGAGGGAACCCCGAACAATCTTATTCTTTAAATGTTTGTTTTAATGTCATTGACTGGTTTCTTCTGGCATTCATTCTTTTAAATTCTCAATTTACATCATCCCATCTCTGAATGCTATAGCAAAGAGTCTATCCCCATACAGTCAGGTATAAAAAAGCGTAACAAAAAAACCCAAAACAAATATATTATAGCGCTGTCCATTTTTAAGTACAGATAGAGGTTTTAGAGGGGAAAACAGGAGAGTGCACGAAATCAGGTATCATAGAGAGGAAGAAGGAAAACAAAGTTATTAGCAAGGTATCAAGCAAGACTGCCTTGGGAAAAAAAAATTATTATGCCATGATTTAGAAATGGCAAGACGATGCAAATATGTTAAGATACGAATATGTCTCTTTATTAAACACATTTTAGCCTATGGTAATGCTTTTGCCCTACAACACAGGTCTATGTATCCTGACAATAGGAATATTCCTGCTAGATATCACGGAGCCAAGCTGAGCGTGGAGGTGCCTCCTTTTCCATAGGTCACGTCCCTGCAGCGAGGTGAACACACGCACACTCGGGGCTGGGGGAGACGAGCTTTCTCTTCTATTCAGACCTGTTTTCGTGTTTTGCCTGTGTCTTCTCTGATGTAGCCTTTCCTGAAGAGACGTATTCAACCCCCGGCACGACTCAGCAGACCTGTCCTTTTAACCAGAGCTACTGTACTGACCGACTTTCCCATTTTGAAGCCGAGTTGTGATAGATTATTAACTGGTGCCCAGCTTGCTTCATGCAAAGGTGCGGGGGGGGGGGGAGGGGGAGAAGCGGGGTGACATTTGACTTCCTGTGCTTAGCCTCCTTGAAATTCTCATTTGCTTACTCACACCCTGCTCCCTTCACACCAGAGCTGTTTTATTGTTTTATAGCCCTCCTTAAAGCTTCAGTTATCAAAGATCTCCTTTGGTCAGGATGACCAGTTTTCTCACTTTAGAAGGAGCAGTGCCTTGCTGTTTGGAGCAGTTTGGTCACCTGCGAGCGCCCTATAGGCAAGCATACCCCAGAAGCCCCGGGCATGTGTTGGGGGAGATCGCAGCCTTCTGGCTCGACTGGACTGAGCAACAGTCCCGAGGATGGCTTAGGGTAGCCCAGACTACTTTCTAAGGGCGTTCGACCAAAGTGCCATAAACTTTCAGACAAGGGGGGAAAAATCCCCTTAATGAAGACCCTCTCTTCTTTTCTCCTTACCATTTGTTTCCCCATCCCTGCCAGGTACATGCATGCTCAAATAAAGGTTGGAATTGGTACTCACAGCGAAATGCACACGCTCCTTTTTCCATTAGCAATTTGGAGGCTAACTCCACTTTAAGTAGGGTTCTTTACAATACACTATTTTAAAAGGCCAGGATATTGGTACTACAGCGAGCTGTGTCCATCCCTGATATTTTGAACTATTTAAATGTTATAGAACACATTCAGCGAACCTTTATTTAGTGAATAAAAGTTTAAAGCTGAAGGTTATTTATGGTTCCACAGAGATAGGTCCTGAGTGGCTATTTAGAAGCACGTGATTCCAATAAACTTTGTTTTATGGCTTGAGAGTTGACAAGCCAAAATATAATTCCCACCATAAATTAGTTTAAGAGCATAGAAGTGCAGATGCTTTAGTTCCTGGAAGCAGTAATAGGGAAAGTGTTAGCAAGGAACATTCTGCTTGAATCCGACCATGGAGATATTTCTGCTCTCAGTTCCCCCTTCCATGGGGAAAGCACACAGTAAGTCCGATATTTCTCTTTATACCATCACAAACGTGATCGGTTGCTCCGAGGTCTTTGTGCCTCCTTGAACTGTATATGAATAGTATTCAAATGTAGCCTAGCCCTGCTATGTTATATAGACTGGAAGCAGGGTTATTCTCAAAATGAGCAGGTACAATTCAAATAACTACGATTAAGTAATAGTGGCTGAAATTGGGTTGCTTTTTTCAGGTTTGAGCTTTCGGATGAGAGAGAAGCATCTTATTCTGAAATTAACCCTGTTTTTAGCCGGTAAGGCATTACTTGCTGTTTAACTGCAGGGATTTCAGTATCCTTGGCAAGTTTTAAGGGAAAGTGAATAGTGCAGAAAAGCTGGAGGGGAAAAAAGGGTTTGGGAGGCTCTATATAGTGCACTAGTATTACAAGGTCAGTTTCTTTGTATGTTGATACAACAATTGCCCAGGACACTATGGCAAAGCAGTGGATGAGACGAAATAGTTGCTCACAGATAAAGAAATACTGGCATGTGCTCCTTAGAGATATGAAATATTTTAACAAGCATCTGAATGCTTATTCCTTTTGTTTTAACTTGTATATTTATTGAATTTAGACAGAAAGGAAATGTGAAGGTAAATTTAATGGAAGTGTACACTCTTATGGTGCAGACAAAGGCACACATGACTCCTGGTTATGTTTGGATAATAGGTGATCTTAAAGGATATCAATAATAGGGAAATCGGAGACGTATTAATATGGAATTATAGTTCTTTCTATTCTCAGAATCGATAAGATGCTGCATGACATGTTCCACTATTGATAGGATATGATTTAGAAAAGGTAGATCCGAATATTTCATGTGTATAGGAGTTAGTGAATTGGTAAAGAAAAAAGGCCTTTGTTATTCTTTTTTCAGTGGTGGAAGTAGTGGGTTTGGCTTTCTTCCTCCCCCCCCCCCCAATAATTAATAAATGTATGACAGAAATAGTCAAAGTGAAAGAACATACGTCAGTCATTGGGGGGGGTGTTCATACAAATCTTAGTGAACGCAATTTGTGTTTAATTCAAAGAGAAGCTTCTTTCAGCACCTTATTCGAAGAATTACCCTAACCTTTTCTGTATGTGTGCATGCTTGTACTCCTTATGTTGCTATACTTATTTGAAATGAATATGACTCATATATGAAATATAACAATAACAAACGTTTTTATTGCAACAGGTTTGACACAATGGAAAGACGGCTACAGTAAGTAACTTCTAATTTCTTGTATAACTGGTATTCTTTGAAGTCATTATTTCTTTGCCTTAAGCTGGAAAATAGGTCATTTTTACACGACAGTAAGGTTGTTTTTATTTGTATTTAAAGACTCTTGGGGCTCCAGTGTTTTTAAGCCTGTCTTTATGCACATGTGTACTTTCAGATAATTTAAAAGTGGAGTTTCTTTAGGGATAATATCAGTGCTGCACAGGTGCTAGGTGTCATGTTATCCTGCTCTTAGGTACTATAAACTAATTAGCAGTATTACAGTTTTATCACGCCAGGGCTATACAGCGCCTCCCTGTGCAAACACTGAATTTATCAGGTTATATCACAGTGCTTCATAATCCTGGCTACTCCTCCTCTTTTTTTCCCCCCCAGAAAGGATTAAAAATAGAGTTGCGTTTGTTATCCAGGTTGAAACTCGGTTGGTCTGGCATCGCGAATGAAGGGCATCGTGGTGTTTGCATGTCGGTAGCATGGGTGAATCAAGTTGTTAGCCTCGAGCTCCTGGGTGTTTTCCCAGCAGCAATACAGCTCTTCTGGGTCAATTAAGTCTTTTTGGGCTAGCGAGGGTAAAACGTTTATTTAAATTACGTGAAGGCACTGAGTAGACTTACTCTGTGAGTTTAGGAGGAGGACCTTCCATTTTATTGATTTGTCTTGTCTTTCATTATCTACAATTAATTGCAACAAGACGAATATTTAAGGGGAAAACATTGTGACAAAGACCATTGTTAGATATAGAGCAGAAAACGTTCTTTACTGCAGCTTTATGTGTGGAAAAATTGAAAAATAGGGGAACTCGATGCATTTCAAGCCCCTGCCTTAAGAATAAGATTGACCTGTTTTTTAATGGAGAAGAAAGCCTCAGATTGTTAAGATTCATTAAATATACATTTTCTGCCCACTCTGCAAACCATGATCTGACCGTGATAATGTACCGGGGGGGGGGAGGGGGGGCACTGCTCTCATGTCTATTTTCTCTGTGCTTCTTTTTCATGCATACTGATAAACAAGGTCTTTTGCTTCTTCAGAGTAGACTGATGGCTCCGATTCTGATTTTACGTTACCACATTATTTTCCGAGTTCTCCCTGATGGAACTAAACAATTGCCAGTCCTGTAGGCTTTAAAATTCTCTTCCATAGGTAACTTTTCGTCTTCCATAGATCAGTCCTGAGTTGCATGGATAGTCTAGCCATATTCTGTGGTCGGCCCTAAATCTATGGATTACTTTCTTTTTACAAACCTACATTTAGCATACTGATTATGAACCAGAATACAAAAAGGCTGATAGATCAAAAGCACTTGTATGGGCAGTTGAACAGGAGGTGAATATTTAACGCTTTTGTTCATCAATAACTCTTTGGCTTTGACCTGTCTGAGCAAGTCGTGCAATAAGGTGAAACGCAGGTCACAGCGTCTAACAAATATGAAAATGTGAGCTATTAAACGGAATATAGAGGTGCTTTCTCAGCTCTATCGATCCCTTCTGTTCAACACTCTCTCGGAATCTGGCGGGGGCTGCTGCACTGCGAACTGGGTTTTTCTAATGTGGGCTTGTGGAGTACGTTTAATTACCCAGCACGTCGCAGCTAAATGCTCTGCATCAAAAAGAGAAAGCAAAGAGGATCTATGAAAAGAGCTAGATGTGACCTTAAACAATCCGGAAATCCAGATTTGGGCCAGAAAATCGTTTCGAGCAGCGCTTACTAAGAAGCGGTCCTTACCGCCATAATGAGAAAGCAGATGCTTAAAAATATCTTCCCTCAATACAGCGAAAGTAGACAGATGTGAGTTGTAGCAAAGCCAACCAGCCAACCAGCTTCCATCAGATAAACCTGCTATCCCGAAATAGGCACTAACTAGTGCATCTCGGAGGACCCCCGCGCGCACACGCTATTAGCTGTCCTTAGGCTTCTTGTTTTACGTAGTGGAAGAAGAGGTTGGCCACAGGACAGCACGGAGGAGCTGGGTCAGACACAATTCATGAACTTTTGTACTCCTGTGTGCTGCTGTCGACAAAGTAAAAATAATGAAACTTTGTGATATGTTTGTAAATGATTTCGAATGACCTCTCGCCCTGCCCTTCACCATAAACGCTACCGCACGAAAACCTGAGGAGAGTGCTAAGCAGAGAGTTTTGCTGATAGGCTCCCACTCAGCTCTCAGGAATAAGTAACTAGAGCAGCATAATGTGATGAAGGTAAATTTGGAAATTATTTCCCCCTAACAACTAACTTTTTTTTCCTTTGTAAAATCCTGTTTGCATATAGCTGCCTTTGTTTCCCGCTCTTGTCTTTCTGCTTCGATTTAAAAAAAAAAACCTAATTAGGTAAAATCTCATCTAGATTAGCCAAAATAGAAACACCCTGATTGCATTTAATTTTAATGTAAAAAGCATTTTATTTTGATTGGTAACTTCCATTGGCTTTAGTAGCGATTTAAATGGCAGAGCATCTAAAGTGATCATCAAATCTTAGGGAGCATTTACAATAGTGTTAGTTGCAATTCGTGGTACAAATTTGTTCAGACTCATAAAGATCTATTCCATCCTGAAGGACGTAACTGAATCTTTTCGGAAATCTTACCCTTCTTCCAATCCACGTTTCAGAACGTTATCACTACAGAATAGTTTGTATTCCTCAGAAGACAGTAAAGAATCAGAAAATTGCAATGATCCCGACTATGATATTGTAGATGAAAACAGAATGTTATTACGTTGTCTATATATACCCTGTAGAACCGAATTTGTGTGGTATTCACATAGTCACAGATTCGATTCTAGGGGAATATATGGTCGATGCAAAAACTTCACCTTTCTGCAAATGGTTAGAAGTTAAAATATTGAAGGTACCAAAAGACATGTGCGTGCTGAATATTGGGAAATTCTAAAAGTTTTTCTGCCTCTATCATATTTACTGCACATCAGAACAATCGTTAACGTTTATTTTGTTGTTCAATCGGAAATCTCACTCATAATCTGTTCATTTAAACATGATCAGTACAAATTTTTTGGAAAATGTGCCAATTAACTAATGACTTTTTAAAAAGATAACTTTTGCAAGTAAAGAGTTAGCTAGATATGCCAGATGTTAGCAAAATTTTCCTATCAAGTGTCCAGATCTCATCAAAATATTTAGGACAATAGCAAAAGCAGCATTCGAGTCACTGGAATGTATTTACTTGTACTCCAAGAATGCTGTTGATGGATTAACACTGCATTTTTCTAATTACATCTGTGATTATTTTTTCACATAATAGTTAAATGCCATCTTCAATTCAATTGATTGTACTTCAGTAGTTAAAAATGAAAGTTTCCTGGTTATATGCTTTATTATATACAGATATATAGCGAGAGAGAGACTCGCAAAGTGAACCAGAAGTTACTGATTGCCTAATTTTATTCAGCAGAACTAGATTCTGGTAACTTTTGGATGACCTCTGCAAGACAAAGACAGGACAGAGCTATTGTACATCATATTAGCTTCTTCTTTGATGTCTTTTCTTTTTCTCGTCTCCTTATCAATATTCTACCTCTGAATCCTATTCCAGCCTCTCGCTCTTCCTTCCTTGCGATATTTTATTTAACAAACATAACTCGTGATAGAAATTATTGCTGGTGAATTAGACTAAAGGGCATCAGAGGTTAGAAAAGTCAGTTCAGACAAAAGACTTGATTTACCTGAGGGTCAGAGAGGCTGTCATCGTTTGATGAATATTCTTTATACATTAATATCTGTTTTTGAAGATAAAATGTATCGAATTCGGGTCACTTGATTACACGTATATTATTTAGTTAAATTTGTGGAAATTATGAGATGCACACAAATCCGGTGATAAACTCCCTGCCTTCCTATTGGCTGAGCCAGTCACATGGACGCCTAACTTTATTCAGTTGACAGCAAGTAGGAGGGCTCTATGGAGGGAGAAAAAAAGACAACACGAGAAAAATTAGTATTTTCTACCTTCAGAAATTAATGGCCATGAGTTCGTATATGGTGAACTCTAAGTATGTGGATCCCAAATTTCCTCCTTGCGAGGAATATTTACAGAATAGCTACCTAGCCGAGCAGGGCTCAGACTATTACAGTGCATCGCAGGGCTCGGATTTTCAGCATCAGGGAATCTATCCACGGTCAAACTACAGCGAGCAGCCCTTTAGCTGTAGCAATGCCCAAGGCTCTGCAGTGCAGCCGCGGGGTCATGGACAGGAGCAATCCGGCCCACCGAGCCACTTCCCCGGTCAAGCAGAGCATTGTCCACCGCCTCCAATGGCCAACTCCCGAGCCTGCAGCCAGCAGCAAAACCTCAAAACCCCCAACGGGTCAGCAATTAAGCAGCCAGCAGTAGTTTATCCCTGGATGAAGAAAGTCCATGTTAACTCGGGTAAGGCTCCTCTTCTTACTTTGCTCTTCTCCCCTGGTTCAGATAATCCTGCGTAGAGGCTTCTTAAAGTCCTTGCAAGACTAATGGGAGAGGGTTTTAGGCTGAGCTAGCCAATTAGACTCGTCATAAATTTTTATTGCGGAGGAAATAGGCCGTTGGCCATGTGGCTCTTCTCTGTGTAGGGGAAAACTCCATTATAGGAGCAGAGGAAAGACTTTCAGAGGACCTAGCTAGCTTTAAAAAAGATGCCCGTGTTTTGTAAGCAGCTGGGACTCGCCCTGCCAGCCATATGCTTGCAGCTTGTAAGGTATGCTCTGTAAAGTCGACCTGGGAAGTGGAGATTAGATGTTTAAAGTTATACGTATTTTTTCCTCAGTGAATCCCAATTACAACGGAGGGGAACCTAAGCGCTCCAGAACAGCCTACACAAGGCAGCAAGTCCTAGAACTGGAAAAAGAATTTCATTTTAACAGGTATCTGACTAGGCGCCGCCGTATTGAGATAGCCCACACTTTGTGTCTCTCTGAACGCCAGATCAAGATCTGGTTTCAGAACAGAAGAATGAAGTGGAAAAAAGATCACAAACTGCCCAACACTAAGGGCAGGTCTTCTTCAGCTGGTTCAAACCAACATTTACAGACTGTTCCCAAGGACCATCAGACTGACTTGACAACTTTATAGAAGAGGTGAAATTTTCCATTTCATCCTTAGAATCTGAACAGTACTGTACATAACTGACATTACCCCAGCAGAACCTGCATGTAGCAGCTAAAGACTCCAGACTGTCATCCTGCTTTAAGGTACTGTTGTACAAAGGAGGCGAAATGACCTTACTCTGGACTTTATTTGAATTACCTATATTAGCACAACCTAAAAACTCTTCAGACAGGTAGTGGAAACTGTGAGGACATTAAGCGAGATCCTCTGTCCATAAAAAGTAATAAATCTTGAAAATGAAAGTGTCCTGTGTTCAGTTTTGAATTTGAAAATGAAGGTTTGATGCTTTATTCGGCTCTCTTTTGTTCGGGTTGTCTTTCCCTCCCATGCATTTCGAGATGAGGCATTTGGGCAAGTTCAGGACAGAAATCTCTGACTAATCTTTTATTTCAACTCTGAAGAGTAGTATTTGTGAACTTTGTTTGTGCTGCTTTACATTTCTTGGTGTAATGAAAATTCTTGCTCATTTCCATAACATCCCAGAACAAGGGCATAAGAATGGAGTGAAAACGGGTTATTTTATGTTTTCTGTTTGTATTTGCCTATTTATTTATTTACGAATTAGAAGCATAACGATAGGAAGCAAAGGAAAATAATCAAACCAAAAAGAGGAGAAAGCCAGGGTTTCTCCTCCCCAGTCCCATGAACATATGTATAATGCTCAGTTATCCTGATCTGACAGAACTTTTCGCCTCTTTGTCTGGTTTCCTTCCTTCTCTGTAAATACGAAATCGTTTCCGACCCTAAAACAGTCACATTCTGTAAAAGGTATTTTACGTGTTTGCTTTATTCGGCTCTCTCCTTTAACCAGCCTTTCGTAACAAAAAAGAATAACAACAAGAATACAAACTAAAAAAAATATTCTCAGAGTGTAGATCAAAGCGTTCGAGGGGTGTCATCTAAGCCATTCTGCTTTCCAAATAGGTGGCATTTTCTTTGTTTTATATCTATAATGAGAGTCCCATTTTAAAGAAAGGTGGCATACACTTCGTTGAGAAGATGGTAACGGTTTTGAAGCAATCAAACTTGAATCAAAGGCTTAGGCATCACTAGAAGTTAACATTAAGGGAAAACGAACCATTTTAATAAAAGCTGAGCAGGTCCATTGGGCTTTGATTTGGACGTGGAGGCCATGTAAAAGTTTGAATGGAATCGGCCTTCTTTGTATCTCGGCTAAAATACTCACAAGCTGGGCTAAATCAGCTGCCCTCCTCGTATAAACCTCGACTTGGAGGGATTTACAGATCAGCCCTGAACTCTTAAGTAAAGGGAATAGCCTGTGTCTAGATATTTTAACTAGACACTGCCTTCCTCCTATCAAAGAAAATCCGAAATCACAATGACTGAAATCTTAAAAGTGCAAGCATCTAGTCATAGTCAAATTGGCTTCCGTTGGCAGCACTCTGGCATCTGAACTTTTTACTCGAGACAACAAGAGGGAAAATGGATTTTAGTAGGTTGGAAATAAAAAACCAGGGGCTTCCAAATGAATGTAATCGGCAAAATGAACTGTGCTCAACGATGATTTTCTGCCCTTTCCTCGTCCCTAACTCTGTAAAGTGTCTTCCAAGACTTGATCTTTTGTTTTAGATCCTGGAGACAACTCTTTGTTCTTCCTAAGGGTTAGCCTGGTTCTCAGACCTGCACATGGCAATACTTGAATATCTCCACGTCGTGATATTAAAGATGGATATTCCTGCATTATTCGCATCATTGTTTCTATGACAAAAAGCCCCGAGTTCATACATAGTAAAGACGTCTTTTTTCTCTGACGCCTTCACGTTGAGAAGCTGAAAAGGTATTTTACTGAAGTTCGGCTAAATTGCAGAAACAGGTTCATCCAGAGGACAAATTTTCTATTCGATTAGCTGTATTTCAGCCGGGCAGAGTGACCTCTAAACCCTTAACCTCTTGGACCCGCACTTCTCTTCCTTTTCTCTAGCATGGAGAGCAGCTAGAAGGCAGCCTTTGGGAAGGGCATTCCTCAGACAAGTTGCGAAGCTGCTGTACCTAACTCTTTTGGTATCGGTCTTAAATCTCCCCAGTTGTCAAAAGTCATGTATTTTCTGTCAGAAGTGATCTGAGAGGGGTGGGAGGAAGGCACTCTGGTGAGCCTGATTTAAAGTAAGCCTCGCCATTGTTTACCTAAAGTCTGTGCTGAGCTAATTGTGAACCATGCAAACATGTTATTTTGGGGGGAAAGCCAACGTGTTGGGCTTTGTTCAGTGTGGTTTTTTGGGAAGTCACTGAATCAAAGGGGCTGTGTGGTTATGTCTGCGCTCCAGGGAGAAGGCCACGTTCTGCTCCCAGGCACAGCGCCCTACTGAAGCCAGCTGAAGGGACTGAAGGCAAACCAGAGTCCATGTGCGAGCAAAATTTGGCCCATTGTCTTTTGAAATGTTAATACAGTCTGGGTGAGTGTTTGGTTCAGCAGCGGGTAAAACCCTGTTTTCAAGTCCCTCTGAGCAGGACTGGGGCTAATGTGAGTTTGCCTGGTTCCAGTTACATCAGAAGGCTCTGAAAATCCGCAAAACTCCACAAATAAATAGTTCACATCTGCCACCCTTCTGAAGCGTCAGGATGTGAATGCCTAGGTAATAAGAAATAAGCACGTCAATTTGCTATTCTCTCTCATTTGTCCCCATTTAACATGAGCCCGAAGTGTTTTGAACTTTCATGAGAGGTTATTTTATGTAGCTGAAGAAAAAAAGATGTTTTTTGTTTATCATGGATAAAATATTGTGTATTGCAGCCTTTAGTTATAAGATTGCATTGTCCAACAATACTATGATATCTGTTAACGTGTGATGCTTTTTATAGACTTTACCAATGTTTTTGCTGCCACTGATTAAAGTATTATTTATACTAATTGTCGCCTGTAGTTTTGATGTAAGTCCTCCACATATATTTGAAATAAAAAAAAAAGGTGTAGAGAAACAAATTCTGGTTTGTACCTTGAACAAGTAGTCCTTATGAGATGGATCTCCTTTCCATAAACATACATATCCTTCCTTTCATTATGCTGTTAAAACATGGATGTTTGTCTACAATCCCAAAGTCTACACCCAAATGTCCCTTTGAACAGTTTTGCTGATTAAGTTAACTAGACTGGTGTTACTCCGGGGCAAACTGAAGTCTATATTTACATTGAGGCTGCAGTTAAAATGCTCATGATCCATTTGTTAATGTTTTCTATTTAACAAAGCATTAAAATGGTTCATGGATTAATTCATGAGCGTAAATATGAAGAATCCACACCTGGAAGTACCTCGACTCCTCCACAAATGGGATGAATATTTGAAGTGGGCAATGAAAGAGATTCATTTTATTTTTTTTTTAATGGAGAAGCTGCTTATAAGCAGTGGGTTTATTCATTCCGCTGAGTTGAGAAACACAAATAAAGGTGAAACTTCGCATTTTGAACTTTTTTGCAGCCCTCTTTCATCCTAGCTATAAGCCCCTCTTTCCTCTTAGACATGAATAACTCAGATGACAACAAACCCTTCTTGCTACAAGGGGTCCATCGCTTTATTGTTATCACAGATATTTGTCACATATGACTTGCCTTTTCTTGAAGGATGGCGAAGGCATGAGTGCAAAAATAGGCCGCCTGCAAAATCAGAATAATGCCCCCAAATCAGGCGTGCGCCCTTCACCCATGGAAAGCTTGGGCAGAGCTCTGTGTGCGTGTGTGTTGAACAGTACCCAGGCATTGAGTTTAAATATTCAGGCACATTTTGTGATTATACTTGCAGTGTCTTCTGCTTAATGGCTCCTCCTGTTATTACCAATACATCAATACAATTCTGTATATTATATCACCGCTAGTCGTTAAGGTAAGAATGAGGAGGAAAGGCAGAGTCAATAGCAAACACCACTCACTGTACAGTACAGTAAATAGGGACCTTTCAATGCACAGCCACACAGCTTCCAACGGCCATGTTTGTTAGCCTTTCCCCCTGTTTTTTTGTAAGCCTATAGACCAAAATAATCTTGCAAGGCACAGTCATAAGAGGCCGAATTTCAAAGTGCAAGGAAGATGATAAGAATAGATTTCTACAAGTCCTGACCACGTGATTTGCGAAATAATTAATTCAGCACGTCCCTTAAGAAACACGGAGTCGTCATTAATCTGCCAAGCAAAGGACTCTATCAGACTTGAAAACTGAAGAGATCCCAAGAATATAATATACAAAGGGTGCAGTCCCTTTCTCTCCACACCTAGCTCTTTGGTAGCAGCCGAAAAAGAGAAGCCTGGTATGTAAACATTTTACTTTTATTCCTTCATATTTAAATCCTTAATGAACTTAGCTGTCAAATGCTTGACAAATAGGACCCCGGGCTTCCTGATTTGGAACCAGGCAGAGTCCGAAGTTGGTCTGGGCTGATGTAGTGACCTTTGATTCAGAGAACAGTTTACACTATATGAAAAATTGTGATCTTCGGCAAAAAGATCCCTGTGTGTGTGCCTGGTCGTACTCTGGAGAGAGGAGAGAAGCTGAGATGTGTAGTGAAATGGGAGAAGATTTACTGGTTGCTTGTGTCTAACTAGGAACAATACTGGCTGTCAGGGCATCTGCTGCCCATTCTTAAAATGGTGAGAAAAGGCCCTGAACTTCTTTTCAAACAAGGGTCGTAAATTTTTCTTTGCGTCATAATAGAAGGCTATAAAACTGAGTTGAAATTTTACCCAAGGCAGGCTTTAGCCAGGAGATAATGAATTCAGAGGCTCTCTCCCCACACCAGACCTTCCCGCCACCGGGACACAAAGGGAAGGGGGAATTTTATTTTTATTCACTTATTTATTTATTTTTGCCAGACCTGCCCCCCATTTGGGACCGGTCGCGCTCGCCTTGTCTGTGCCCCTGGCGCGGGGAGCAGTGTGGAGGGGCGCTCCGAGGGGGAAGCCCCAGTGTCAGCTGTGCCTCCCCCTGCAGTCCTGCACTCTCCCCACTTCCAAGAGTCCAAACTGAGAAGGACATTGCCAGGCTACAGTTTTGATCTAGAAATCATTTTCCTCCTAACCAATACGATTTGGACCTCAAGGCTGAGATTCCTCTGTGAAATTCCCCAGTCAGTTGGAAATCCTTTCTGCAAACAGGATATTCTTTATTATCCCTTGCTGGAGTAATTTCTTAAAAACCCAGATTGTAGCTTTTATTACTTCCGTTTTGTGGCAGGACAGAGACAAAGTTTCCTATGTTATGAATTATACATTAAAACAATAACACATTAATTCAATTATTCAAAGATGACAAATGTTTATGTGCTTTGGTAGTGACTAAGAAACAGATTTGCTACTTCATGAGAACTCCTACATTTTTATCAATGAGGTTTATATTATTCTGTTTGTCCGGAAAGAGCCCAAACTCCACAATGCCACGCAGTAAAATGGACCCGAACATAAATTGAAACACTTTAATAATAACGTTTATTCCTGCATATAGCCCGGGATATTTTATCAGTTTGACAATTGCCGGAGTTGTTGTTATAAATCATCGTAAGTAATTCCTGAAAGGGTGCGAGGCTGCTGGGGGCGGGCGAAGACTGTAAATCTTTCTGTTTTATTGCTCTATGAACATATGCTCCGATTGAAGAAGTCTTAGATCCTTTACTGGAGACAAATTCACGCAAAGCTGGAATCCTGCTATCGCTGGGGATTAACACTTCCTTAATGCTTTTCCAGTCCTTTTGCAACGGCTTAATTTTTGCTGCTGCTTTTGGTGGTTGGGTTTGGTTTTTTGGGTTTTTTTGGGTTTTTTTTTTTTTGGCCATGCAACTCAAACAACTCCTTCGGTGGTGGGTACCTTTTGCCAAATTGCTCACAAAAAAGGGGATTTTTTTTCCTCCACTTGATCCTTGCATGGTCGATGGAGCACTTTTATGGAAGGAGCGAAGGATATTTTCGTCATTCGAAAATGTCTAAATACTCTGTAGAATTATTTCCTGCGCTGGATACATACATCTGTCTACCTCTATGTAAATCTAGACAGACCCCTAGCTAGGTACACTGATGTAAAATGCATGGCTGACGGGAAAGGATGTAAAGAACAATTACCTTGTATTCGAGGCAGGATTTAAAGGCACCATTTCCAGTAAATATATGATTATAAATCCGGAGTGGTACACCATCATTTACACGGAATTTATGCTTGGCTAACTGGACTCCAATCTTTTTATGACTGGTTTGGAAAGTCAGGGAAAGCAATGTAATTTAGATAAATGTTACAATACACTTATGGATAGGATTGTAAGGTAATACGTTACTGTCAGGTCGCCATGCTTTGGGTGGTAATGAAATCTTAGCAGATGCTAGATTAGGTGTGGTGCTGTTATAGCTGCAAATAGCTTAGAAAATCAAACAAAGAGCGAATATACATTTTTGCCGAATTTTACATGTTCAGAATCTTTGTGTACATCCTTTGGACATATACATGTAGCTTTTGTTCTGGCTACAGACATGCGTATGCACGACACAGAAAGAAATAAGGCTCAGTCCACACTCAGAAATGTAATGTGATTTTTCTAAGTCTCCAGCTTCGGGAAAAAACGAGTTTACTTAAGTTTCTCCTCTACAGAAAAGAAGGGGGAGGAAAAAGAGAGCATATTAGTAAAACCCAGTACGTTTCAGTGACCTCTCAGTGCACGTTTGTGCTGCAGAGTTTGTATCCATGCCTATTCTTTTCAGTTACCTTAAATCCAAATTTATTTTCTTCTGTCACAAATTTCTGAATTATTAATTTATTTGATCAGCAACGGCTGAAGAGGCTGCTAGTCGGATTAATGTCCTCTGTATTTGTTTTACCCACACGGGAAAAGATGAATGCCATAGAAATTACGGAGTGTTCACGAATTGCGGGGTGCTTCCATGGAAGATTGCTGTGGGAGTTTAATTTGTCCAGGAGAGCTAGGAACGCACAATTTACCTAGGAAGAGAAGGTCCTGATAGTACTTGGCCAAAGAGATCAATTTAACCAGCGGGATTTGTAATAGATCTGAAAGGGAATTTGGCCATTCCATGCCTAAAACAATAATCTAACGCCAGCTTTAGTGGAGTGTGAAGACATTTTTGCAGTGGACTGTTGCAATGCTTCTGCAGGAGGTGGCTGGGCGCCTTTGGAGCCCCGCGTAACACCCCCAGACATGTCTATTCTGGGGGGCTCGGAGAGGACGGACATTGTGAAAGTTCCAGCCTCAATCAGAACAATCTACTCTGGGGATCACGTGAACAAATATGCTTGTGTTTGAAGGCAGCGCCTATATTTCTGATTATAAAGGGGTTTGTGTTGCTCTTCCCCAAAATTCATAAATGGCCGCACGATTTAAAAACAAAACAAAACAAGAGCCGGCCAATTGCTGCCTTTGATTCCCTGAGGTTGATTGCAAAGGGTTGTGGTTTTTTTTTTTTTTTTTTTTTTTAACCCCAACAAATTTCGAATTGCACTCGCCCTCTTTTATTGGTAGTTGAGCCTGAGCCTGCTTTCATTCTATCGGGAATACTGGTGTATGGAAATGTCTGTAAAACCGCAAGATCAGGTTTAGGACAGTATTGTCTGCAGACAAAGGGTGAAGGATATATTCTAACAACTGCAAGCGCAGACACTGAGACTGAGGAGCCCAGGTTTATGATAAATTGATACACAGGTAAGCAACTGCATGACAAAATGGAACCTTTAACCACAGGGCTGCAATATCGCCTGCAGTCAGAGGCTAAATATAATTTGTTTGTAATCTCTGATCAGAAGGATTGCAAATGTATAGCGAAAGATGCATGTCTCCGTATGCATCTAGAGCAATATCATCTTAAGTATATGCTTTCCTTTTGGAAACTAAACATTTTCCAAAAGGCTGGAGGAATCAATTTACCCCTATTTTATTCTGTATTTTGGCCGTTGACAGTATGGGATGGCAATTAAACAAACAAACAAACAAAAAAAGGAGGAGGGGGAAAAAACTTTGTTATATACTATCACTGCCAAAGTGAGATGGAGCATTATATTCATTCGCTGACTTGGACTGCTGGGCAGGGGGGAGTCGTGTTGGTTTGTAAAGTACGTTATAAAATAGTCTCTTTGGTAATGTAGCCTCTTCCTCTGGTCTCTTAAACGCTCTTGGCAAATACACTCACCTTTTGCCTTAGCCTTTCATGCGCATTTATCATTCGAGGCTGCGTTTCTGGTCTTTTTTATTATTATTTCTCTCAGTCACACTTGCACTCAAAGCACGATTTGCTATTTACCAAGCAGTTTTCTTTAAATGTGTTTCCATGGGGTGATCCTTGGAAAAAATGTACTAGCGTGTTCATAGAGAAACTGTTCAGTGTCCCTTGGAGGGCTTGGGGTCTAATCTCAAATAAAAAAAAAGAAGATGATAATTTATGCCAATTTTATCTAACATAGGGATGGCACAGGAACCTTAATTCAGCTGTTAGCTGTTGAAAATAGCCAGAATCTAGCACTAAATGCTAAGTGTGCGTTTTAAGAACCCCCTACCCTATTTAAAGAATAAGAACTCGGGATGACCTTTTAAGATTATCCTTACTGAAATGACTCTAATACAATGTTCAAGCTTCGTGCAGGGTAGCAGGGATTAAGACTAAAACGTTGCCAGGCTAAATCGGAACAGAAGCCTTTATAGCTCTCCCGCAAATCGCCCTTCGTTGTAGACGCTCGCCCGTTTATGCAGAACAATGAAAAGAAGGGCAGAAAGTTGTTTTGTCAATTGGGCGCGCTCTGCTCGATCAGAATTTAAAGGCAGGGCACATTTTTCTTAGCTGTATGCCTCCGAGCTGCTGGACTGCCAAGTTAGCCGGCTGAATCCAATTACAGCAAGCAGCATTTCATTTGGCTGGATGGAAGCACTCACTTATAACTGCACCTAAAATTTCAATAACACCTATATTGGGTCCATGCCTGAATAGTCCTAAAGATTTCCCTGGGTTTAGCCCTGGCAACTTTTGATCAGAGCCCAATTTTAGTTCTTTGAAGAAGTCTCAGCAAGGATGGCACAAAGCCAACTTCTTTAAGCCTCAGATCCTTAGGAATACAAACTTCTGGGGTTAACCCACGTTGTGATCAAAATCTCTCTCTTTGCTAAACTGGCTGTCAAGCCAGGCGGTCTGGAGCCAGGCTGTTCTCGCGGAGCTGCTGGGGAGGCAGTGGGACTGTTGTAAAAAGGATGAGAAGTCGATAATTAATTAGACACAAAATGAAAAACTTACCATGTTAATCAACAGCGGCTTACAGTGACTTGGTTTGCAATATTATGATCTCTTCTCTCAGGCTTAAGGTGCACCCGAGTAATGCTTTCTTCTTACACACTGTAAAGTGCTAGTTCTAATGATCTCTGTTAAAAAAAATAAAGCACTTAAAGTTGACGTACGCCCACGTGAATATATTATATAAGACGTTACCGGGACAGGCCCTGGACCAAGAACCTGGGAGAGCATCGTGTGTAATCATGAAGCTCCACTTCCCAAACTCCAGTTTGCCAGCATAAATTAAGGTGATTTGGAGGTGGAATGCTGCATCATACTGGGTTTGAATAGGGACACAGAAGACTTGGTGGAAAGTTGTAAGGTCTGTTGTGTTGTGAGCTATTGGAGGCGCTTCCGTTGGTTGTTCATTAAGTGGTGAGTTATTGCTATACAAGCCAAAGGTCATATCAAAGGCTTATGGTTGCTAGATATCGTCTTTATAATGACCTGGGCTTCTTTGTGGGGGATTTTCTTGCACTCTTAATGTTTTCAAACTCCTTAGACGACACATTAGAGAATCCAAATGGTCATTTCGATGCACAAATATTCATTGTGCATAGATAGGCAGGGATTTTTCTCTCTTATCTTTCCGTGGATCTTAAACAGCAGCTCTAGTTAAATGTTTATGGCGCTTTCCTAAAATCGTAGATCAAAGTGGGGAGGGGGGTGTAGATCTGTGCAGGAGTGCGGTGGCTTGGCTTTTCTTGTTGTGACAAACCCAAGATAACCACAGCTATACATAATGTATGAAACCCGGGCAACGGCGCTGTGGTCTTTCTAGTAAATTTCCATTCTTCCTAGTGTAAACGGTTAGACTTGTGCATGATTTTTCCCTGCCTGATGCCAAATGCATGCACGTCTCGTTTACCCTGTGCAGCTCGAGTCGTTTTTCGATCCCTTTTGTTGTTGCTGCTGAGAGAAAACAAATTACACTCTACGATTTCTATGGTTGCCCTTCCTTTTTCTAAGAGGCAAAGGACACTGATCCAGGAGCTAAGGGGGCTGGAAACGCTAAGCAAGCCTCAGGAATGGGAACTGTGTTTGTATTTGTATTCGATTCGGGTTCGAGGTAGTTTATCAAGTGTTCCGCCTAGATGCCCGCAGCGCCCGGGAGCTTGCATTGTCTGCAGGAGTCGAACCAGGCCGCTGCAAAGTTTGGCCGCTGACTCTTAGAAAGGAAAAAAAAAGCAACAAGAAAAGGCTTCTAGTAAAACATAGCTAGCACAGCAATAAATACACAGCCCCTGTTCCCGGTAGACTCCGATGTGGAGCGAAAGGCAGAGGGTTTTGCTACAGCAGGACGTGCATTTATTATGAAATTCACACAGAAGGAAGTTTCAGGCAAAACAGCTTCCACTGAGACGTCTCACTTTTGTTTCAGGTTCGCCCCAACGGATTATCCACAGGAACCCGAAGATCCTACAAAAAGAGTTAAAGTCAAAATTCAAGAAAAAACATAAGAGTGGTGAGTTTGTTGTATTCGCTTTTCCACCCGTTTGTCCCCTGTGTCGCTACACCAGCCGCCGCCACGAAATGTTTATGGTAGGGGAGAGATCAAAAACGCTCGGAAGTGTATCATGGAGTGGCACCCGACAGACACACGTTACAATATACATTGCACTGCACATTCGGCGATTTTCAAATCGACTGTTGTTTAATAGCGGTAACCCACTCCTCCAAACCCTTCCCGAGCGTGTTAGTACACCAGAAGCTAAACACAGACATACATAAATGCAAATACTTGAAATAGCTCAACCCCATTGAAGTAGCTCGTTATTAGAGATTTTTAAACCCGATGGAAAAGAAAGCCCGCGTTTAACAGAACCACACTGAGATCGATTCCTCTTCCTCGAATGGGAATTTCTCCCCGCCTTCAGTGGGAGCTGGAGCTGGCTTTTTAAAGCCTATGGGCTTTTTTCTGCTGCTTTGATGTAGCAAAGATTTCCTTACAACATTACTGTTAAGTCCCAAAACAATGCTTAAGGAAGACGTCTATTTTGCTCAAGAGAACCGTCAACATCGGTCAGGCAGAGAAAGAAAGCATCATTATGATCCAAATTTAGAAACATTAGTAACTGGAGTTTAGAGCTTAAAACCACTGTAAGAGAAGCAGGTCAGAAAGCTATTAAAACGCAAGCTTTGGATACCATCTATAGCACACACACATCTCTGCATTAATGGCAGCCATGGGCATACTATATCAGAGACACTCTTTCCCCTCCCAAACCCTTTCCCTCAAAGTTAATTTCCTGGAAGTCTTCGAGGTGCAGACTCTCCATCCAGTCTGTAAACTGTCCTCCAGCAAATCCACCAACTATTGGGAGAGAGGGGCTTGTGTGGGGGTGAATAAAATCAGAAAAACAGACACGCAGTTAAAAAAAAATCCCTGGCAGCGTGAAGGAAAATTGCCTGTGCCCTGGACGAGAAGCAGTAAAGGAAGAAACTGGTTTGGCTACTTTATATACATGTGCGCTTCCAGGCTTTAAATAAGGCAAATTTGCGGAGTAGGGAATTCTTTTGCTGGTCTGCCTCCTACGCGCAGCCTGTTTTACACTTCTGAAAGTGCTGGGTCTTGGGAAGTGTTTGCCTTTTCATTCCCTACTGAAGCGTTTACTGCTATAGCACTAGCAGTCATAAATTTTGTTACAAACCACAATGACAGGTGCATTGATATGCACCGTGAGAGCTCCGGCTGCTTAATAACCACTCCACTGGCCGCTCTTACTGCCTTATATTTATTTATTCGGTATCATATTAGATATTGATCCTAAGCAGAATTAAGTGTAGTGGAAATTTTAGTAGAGAACTGCTTAATATGAATATGTTTGGGTGCCGGATCGAATACAATTGTGAGGCTGGGAACTTGTCAAAATGGGAGCTACTTGCATTTCGGGCGCACACGTGGGGTGCGTGTCTGTGTGGGTAGGGGAAAGGCTGCTGCTTGCTCTAAAATTCCTGCATCTCTTGTAGCCAGTCTGATCTCTAGATAGGGCTGGAGAAGGGTTGGGAGCTTGGAAGAGCATTGAAAACTGTGACGGGACAAAGAGCTCCATTATCATATGTAATGTATAGCGGTTCAGATGAGGTTAACCTTTCTGGAGAGCAGGCAGGGAAATTCGAAACACAGACATGGATACTTTGTGGTTTCCTAGCCCCAGTTGCCTTTCAGTCCGCCTCCCACAACGCTGTCTAACCATTTGGATCTGACTTTTTCTGGAGATTGGCTCCGGCGAAACCAAAAAGTGTTGAGCCTGTGCTTTGGTGTTACCTCTGAAAACATCGCCTTATGTATTACACTCTTGTAAAGCCAAAACGTGTAAAGGTCCCCCCGCCTCCCCCCAAGATCTTAAAAGATGAGCCACCAAACAGTTGAGCATTGTCCATGTGATTTATGACCCATTGCCTCCTTTTTAGGTTCAAGCAGAGTTCACAAGCAGTTGGTATTTCAGAAAAGAAATAAGGCTTTTTAACAGTTTTGCAGCGATACTCTCTCAAGATTCTGTATATGCTTTGGGGGAACTATATTTCACATGGTCTGTCTGCACAATGCTATGTTGTCATAACAGGATGCCACAGTGTTACTGAAAATATAAATGATCAAGATAGAAAATTATGGAGTTGATTATTTAAAAAAAATACATTATGAAGTACACTTAAGCTGTGGCTAACCTCCTCTGGAGCATCATACTTTCTCACCACACATCAGAAGCTCACGATTTTTCAAACACGTTAGACCTCTGTTTGTTGGTTTCTTCGGGGAGGAGACAGCTAATTTTTCTCCCCCTGCCAGTTTCCCAGAGTCTCTCCATGCTGGTGTTGAGCAGAGAAAAGAGCCCTTCTGGTTAAGCTGTATTTCAGATAAACTGACAAGATAAAGAATTTAAAGTCACCTCGAATTGGAGTTGCCTTGGCTTAGAATATAAACTGGGCTGAATTTTAGAAAGAAGACCAGTGCTATTTAGTCATGCAAATTACCACCGGGGAAGAGCAGGCGAATACATTTGACATAACGTATTACCACAGCGTTGTATAAATATTGACTGAAGAATGACAGGTATCAGTTACTGCTTTAATATTTTAGACCTACTTTTCTATAATGTGTTAAGAAGTTAGACAATAAAAGAGAGGCAGTGAGCACGTGAGACCTATTTAAATACAGATTATATATTGTCAGCTGAAGTGTTTGACACTTGATCTGGATTGTGTGATTCGAAGATGCAAAAATATGAACAGAAACGTAGGATAAGGAAACAATTAGAAACATTCCAGAGCCATATCACAGCATGCTGCTACATCGCAGACTAGTTGCCATTTTGGAGTAAAATAAAGTTAAGATTTACTTTCAAGTCATTGCACCAGGGCAATCTCCGGTACAAAAATATTGATTATGTACAGAAACTTTTCGTGTAGATACATTTCTTAGCCCAAACAGTGTGAAAGGAAAAATCCGGACTTTGAGCTAAGGCGCGCATGCTAATAAATGAGCAGAGCATGGTTATAATGGGTGGTAACCGGTAAAACGGGCCACAGCATCTCGGAACGATTCTTTTGAAAATAACCAACAAGAAAGGTTGAGTAGAAGATTGAGAAAGGTTGAAGAGAGTAGGAGAAAGGTTGAGTAGAAGATTTCGAGAAGTAAATTCATCAAAGAATGCAGCTAGGACCTCTGCGTTGTTCTTTATAGTGCAAATTAAAGTTACTGAATAGTCTTAGTTATACTTTAACTTCTTAGGAATCTTTAAAGGAAAAGAGAGACAGGGTTTACAATAGAGATGGAATTTTCTCTGTTTTCTTCAGTTTCCAATTCTGGTTCAATCCATCATGTCATGTGAGGCTCTCACACGCTTGTACGCATGCGTGTCTAAGGAAAAAAAAAGGAGGGAAAATAGGGAAATGTTGGTTAATCTTTCTACCAAAACGGTACATAGAGGTCAGTCATCAGAAATACTGTATATACATATATACACATTCAGGATAACAAAATAAATGATAGCATGGGCATACAGCTGAGGAACCGGGGAAAAGAGGGCGGTTTAGACATGTAGAGGTGGTTTTGCAACACGTTTTATGCAAATACCGGGAATGGGGAATTTAGAGATAAAAGGCACGAAAGCATGAGTAGGAGTGAAGTTATGGAGACACCTCTGGGCTTTCAAAAATGAGCTAAGGTAATTCGAGAGTGATACTGTGGGGCCATGGAGCCTCTGCTTTTTTTATTGATAGCACAGCAGCCATGCACTGGATGGCTCTGGTGCCTAGAGCCTATGGGTGCGTGCGTGCGTGTGTGTGTGTGTGTGTGTGTGTGTGTGTGTGTGCGCGCCCACACCGAAGTCTTCCGCACATTAGTGGCAGAGCCCGACACCTCCTCTCCTATACTCCGGCCCGCACCGGGCGATGGAGATGGCCCGCCGCCTGCCTGCTAATTCCACGCCACGAAGGGGTCCTAGACGTGTTTCTTTCCACTCGTCCCGTGTTCACTGCAACTTGTTAGTCAAGTTTCTTCTGTGCGTGAGTGTCCGCGCGTGTTATGCGTGTGTGCGCGTGTGTGCCTGCATATGTAGGTGTGTGCATGTCTGTTGTGTGTGCACGTGCCTTACGTGTGTGTCTGCATGTGTAGGTGTGTGCATGTGTGTTGTGTGGGTGTGTGCGTGGGTGTGCATCTGTCGCGCATGTATGGGTGTGCGTACGTGTGTTGTGCGTGTGTGTCTGCGTGTGCGTGCATGCGTACTGTGCGTGCCTTTGTTGTGTATGCGTGTGGGTGTGTCCATGTGTGATGGGTACGTGCGTGGGTATATGTCGTGTTCGTGCGCGGAGGTGTGCGTATGGGTGTGTGCACGGGTGTGTACGTGTGTGTTCTCTGCGTGTGCCAAGCTAACAGGCGTTGCTGGAGGCAGAGGCCCGCGTTGGCAGGGCTCAGGGGTGCGGGTGCGGGCCGGGGTCCCGGCTCCCCCTCAAAGTGTCTTTTGTGTCCCCGTCCCCGCAGGTGGGTCCCGCGGCAGCGAGCGGCCGGCGCCGGACACGTGAGGCGGCCGCAGTCAATGTTATTTGAGCGGGGCGCCCCGGCCTCGGCGATCCCAGAGCGCGACATGCAGAAAGCCGCCTACTACGACAACGCGGGGCTCTTCGGGGGCTACAGCTACGGCAAAGCCGACGCCTACGGCTACGGCTCGGCGCACCAGCCCTACCCCGCGGCCGCGCTGGACCCCGACTACCCTGGCTCCGCCTGCTCCGTGCAGGGCGCCGCGCCCCTCCGCGCCCCGGCCCACAAGGGCAGCGACCTGGCCGGCAGCTGCATGCGGCCAGGCGGCGGCAGCCAGGGGGGCAGCCAGGCCCCGGGCGGCAGCGAGCAGCAGCAGCCGCCCGCGCTGCCGCCGTCGCCCCCGCAGAACCCCGCCAGCGCCGCGCCCCCGAAAAAGGCCAAGGGCGGCCCCAGCGCGCCGGGCGCCGGCCCCGCCACCATTAGCAAGCAAATTTTCCCCTGGATGAAGGAGTCCCGGCAGAACTCCAAGCAGAAGAGCAGCTGCGCCGCCGCAGGTACCCAGCAACCCGCTGGGGGCCCGGAGCCCTGCTCGCCCCCCGGGCCCTGCCTCTGGCCACGCGGGTGGGAGCTGCTCGGGAGCCCTCTGCGGGGACCGAGGGGTGTCTGGGCGGCGGGTGGAGCTGGCTGCTCGCCCCCCAGGCCCTTCTGACGTGCTGAGAGGAAACAGCCATGCCCCTCGCCCCCTTTGGCCTCTCAGTCCTCGACGGACCCTGGCGGGGGCTCTGCAAACCAAGGAGCATGAGCTGCGAGACCCAGTAGCCCTCACACTCCGCAGCGGGAACATCTCAGGCTCTGTGTCGTCTGCTCCTGGCTGTTGCCTTCAGACCCGCCTTCTACCTTTGCTTTGGTGAAGGGAGCCCAGCGTTTACACAAGCCCTCGCAGCACCGCTGCTGTCCTCAGTCTTGGCCCCAGTCCTCTCAGCACCGCTCCCCATGGCTGATTTTGTCCTGCTCCACCCTAACTCAGGATAAGGGCCTATTCCCACTAAAAGCAACAGGAGTTGGATCCGTTGCTCTGAGGGGGCAGGGTTGGGTCTTTGAGGGGTGTGGGGGGGATGGGGCAAGGCCACGAAGATGTCTTCGAAGAGGCTGGGGGAGTTCAGATCCAGGGGAGGGGGGGTGGGTGGTCTTTGAGCATTGATTCAACTGGTGTATGAAGGCCCCACACTGGAGTGCTCAGGGCTGATTCTGCATTGGCAATACCTCAAAGAGAGGTGTTTTGGGAAGGGCTGTGGTGTGCCAGCTACAAAACTCCGCGTGCCTCATGGGTGGTCAAACAAGTCTACCCTGAGGAAGGTCCACCAAAATAGACCAGATCAGATCCATTGATTGTCGAGCCACTGGACCAGGGACTCCATGCCAGTGCTTGCACACAGGTGTACCAGGGCTGTTGTGGGGGAGGGGGGTCCTTTCAATCTTTGTATCAGTGCCCTGCAGTGAATGGGTTGCTGGGTCAGGGGTTTAGGGCTGGAGCTTTATTTGTTTCTCTTCCTCTAGCAGGAGAGAACTGTGAAGACAAGAGCCCCCCAGGCCCCGCATCCAAGAGGGTCCGCACGGCCTATACCAGCGCGCAGCTGGTGGAGCTGGAGAAGGAGTTTCATTTCAACCGGTACCTCTGCCGGCCGCGCAGGGTGGAAATGGCCAATCTGCTGAACCTGACGGAGCGGCAGATCAAGATCTGGTTCCAGAACAGGAGGATGAAGTACAAAAAAGACCAGAAAGCCAAAGGGATCATGCACTCTCCCGTAGGACAGTCCCCTGACCGAAGTCCACCCTTAAGTGGCCCAAATCATGTAGGATTCTCCAGCCAGCTTCCAAGTGTCAATAGTCTTAGCTATGATGCTCCTTCACCAACCTCCTTCGCCAAATCGCAGCAAAACATGTATGGCCTGGCTGCTTACACAGCGCCTCTCAGCAGCTGCTTACCCCAGCAGAAAAGATACCCGGGAGCAGAGTACGACCATCACACCATGCAGAGTAACGGCGGCTTTGCCAATCCCAATTTGCAGGGCAGCCCCGTGTACGTCGGAGGTAACTTTGTTGATTCCATGCCAGCTTCTGGCCCGATGTTCAATATCGGCCATCTTTCCCATCCTTCATCCGCCAGCGTGGACTACAGCTGCGCTGCTCAGATCCCAGGCAACCACCACCATGGACCTTGTGACCCTCATCCCACATACACAGATCTTACTTCTCATCACACATCTCAGGGAAGGATTCAGGAAGCACCCAAACTCACACATCTGTAGTAGACTGGGACGGATTGAGAGCGGGAAATGTACTCACCTTGCAATTACCTCACTTTTCTGACGTTACGGTGTTACTTTGCTCTGAGTGCCAACAGCATTAGTGGATTGGTCTCCCCTAACAGCTCCACCCTTCTGTCCTTTCTTTCCTTTGTATCATTTTCTTTTTATTTTCATTTTTTTGCGACTCCAAATAAGTCAATGAAAAGGATCCTTTCTTTTATAGCTGTTTTAAGCATGACAGTGCAATATACTGCAAACCAAGGGACTCATAATCTGGTAATTATGTACTTGAAGGTAAGTCTTAGAGATCAATTAGTATTAGCAGCGCGTCATGCTGAGGTGTTTTTAGACCAATTGTGAGCGATGGGATTTTGCCTGCATATAAGCTTATTTCAGAGAAGTTAATTTATTAATTCTTCCGTAATGTAAGGATTGCATTGGACTAAATGATATGTATTTATTATTTTAAGCGAGACATTTTTGTATCACGGATTATTTATCCTCGTCTTAATGTATTTATGTGGATATTTGTAGAATTTATTCACCAGTACTTCGGGAGATTGATTCAGGTCCATGGTGACTTACATTTCACCGATTTAGTATATTTGGTCTGAACTAGTTGAGAGAGTAGTTTTGAACAGTTGTAACAGTGGCTGGTGTCTGTAGTTTATGTAAGGATTAATTAAGACAGCAAATTGTAAGTCATTAATAGAGTAAAACAAACTGTGGCATTACACAAAAGGCCGTTACACATTTTGCTTTAAAGCGTATTTATTTCAAATTGTCTGGTACCATTTGAAGACCTATTTAGATTTTCTTTAGAAGCCGCTTTTTGTTTAGTTAGAAGTGCGTCCGCTGGAACAATGCAAGCTGCGAAGCGGAGCACTTGGTCGTGTTGTTTCTGAAAATGTTCTACCTACCAAAGCCTCAGAGAGGTTGGCATTTATTTATTGACTAAATATCTCTTGCACACATTATTTCGGTGGGTTATTTTATTTTTATTACATTCTAGCTATCTGAAATAGAGTAAGCTTAGAATGCAAAAAATTAGAAACCCTCTAATAGTGCTAATATGATTAGGGTTTCCATAGCAATCCATGCTGCAGCTGCCCATCTCCTTTGTTATTTATACTGTTGTTTTTTATACCGACCATAAATCAATTTTTTAGACAGCATTGGAAGCCCGAGATTAATTTTTTGCATAAAAAAAACACTTTGTAAGAAAATTGACAATCAAAGATATACAAATGAAAGGAAGCCGCTAAGTATAATAACTGAGATACAACGAAGGTAAACAAACTCTTCTGAGATGCTCACTATAGCTTTCAGCTAGAAAATCATCTCCGTGTGCTCCTCTGTAGTAGAGATTGGTACATTCCTTGTGACAACTATTCTTACTGCCGTGACCACAATATTTCATAAAAGGAACAAAGACTTACAACCATCTCATTTTCTCCTTTTTTATTTACACCTTTGTGTTTAATCTCTCAGTGGAGCTACGAAGGTTTTTGGAGGCGCAGAAGTGGCGTTAGGTCTGTTAGGAAGGAGACATGCCCCTCCAAGAAGGCTTTTTCTTATCGCTTTTAAAAGCCTTCAGTTAAGATTCAGATCTTCAGTGTTCCCAGCAAAGTCGTCGCGACGAGTCACTTTTTAGTTTGAAAAATACTCCAACTCCTACTCCTTCCCTTGATGCTCAGACCTGTTCCTATTGTGAGAAATGCTTCACTCCTACATTTCTGTCAACACAGGAAAATCTTTCTTTTCTGGTGTTTCGTGGGTCACTAAAGACTCAGAATATTATTAGTTACTTTTTTTCTCTGTGCTATTTTTAAACATGTCATGTTACGTTGAGAAAAGAAGTGTATCCTTTTGTTAAATTTCACTTTGACCCGAGCAGATTTGAATATACGTGTTGTAGATCTCTAAACAAAACCAGAATAAACTGCTTCGATCGAAGAAATATTTTAACCATTTCGTGACCTCCCCGTGTTTTCTATAACAATGTTCACACCGGCGGCTTCTTCGGAGATAAGCTATGACTATGTAAAATAAATAATCATTCAGATAAGTAGTAATAGTGAACACTGTAGCGGCGTGTTGAATCTAACAGGACACACACACACACACACACACACACACACACACACACACGTAAAACGACTTGGTGCCTTTAGATCATTGTTATGTTCTTCACATTAGAACAGATTTCATTTCATCCACCTCTAAATCCAAAATGCAGAGCCAGTGTGTTCCCATAGACTATTATTATGTTACCCAACGTCACTCTTCTGAACGTGCGGGCATCTGGAGTCCAAGGTTTGTGGGCTGGCTGACATGCCTAGGCTTCCTTACATTCATGACAAAAGGAAAAGGATCATTTAGAAATTTCCCGGGGTGGAGGCAGGGGCAGAGGTTTAAGGCCACAGGATACAAATACCGTGTTTCGGGGAGCCCTGGGACGTGGTCTCTGTTTTTTGTACGGCCAAAGCCTGCAAATCTTTCTCCAAATGCTCCGACTGGGGAGGGGAGAGGAATCATGTGATAAATACATTCAGTTCCTTCTCCCTTAGCCTGGTCCAGGTGTCTTTGATGCAACCGCGATAGAGCCCCATGATCAAGAGCTAATTAGCAGAAGCCCTGGGTCCTTAGCTAGATGGCTGGCGCTTTTACAGTGTTTGCATAAGCATCAGCAATCTGGGAGAGAGGCACTTTGGCAAGAGTCGTCTTTTTCTTGGCCCACCATTTAAACTTCATAAATTATAAACCAGCCGCTTCCACGCTGCACATCACCCAGCCCCTGAAACACGCGCTCCGCGTTCCCAGCCCTGCCCGGGGGCATGCAACAAAGCCTGGCGGCGAGCTCCCGACCCTGCCGCCCCGCCAGCCCGGAGATCAGCCCTGCGGCTCGGGGAGAGTGTCCTCAGACCCCCGCTTCAGCCAGGCCTGGCCCAGAGGTGCCACAGCGGCCATCCCGTCCTCGCTGCTGCCGGAGAGAGACAAAAAAGGCGACAAGGCGTCTTTCGAACTGATCCAAAGACCACTGGGAAAGTCTTCCGGCCAGGCCTTGGGGCTTTATGTTTATTCAAAACCGGCATTTTAAATATTAATCAGAGCTTTTCAGGAGGCCGAGAAACCCCCCGCGCCCGCCCAGCCCTGCAAGGCCCCGCGCTCGCTGCTGGAGCGCTCCCAAGGGTGGGGGTGGGAGGGCAGGGGCTGCTCCAGCGCGGGGGTCCCCAGGGTGAGCCGAGCTTGATCTGCCCGGGCGTGGAGACAGGTCTGCTCCCGGGAAGCCAATAGGGAAGCTCCTGGAGGAACTCCTGCCCCAGCCGGAGTAGGGAGGGCGCCTCTGTCGCAGGGTTTGCACATTCCCGGGGGGCTCTGCTCAGTGCTCCCCACTCCTCCCTGCCCACGCGCAGCGCCGCGGTGGAGCCCGCGGGGTGAGCGGGCTCGGGCCCTGCGCATCGATAACCCCCTCCTCGGCCCAGCCCCAGCGCCCCGCTCGCAGCTCGTGGAAAGTAGGCGCCTACACTGCAGCAGGGGCACGGCTCTTTCCTGCTAGGCCGCGGGGCCGGAGGGGAGGGCCGGGGCAGGGGTTGATCTGTCGGGTCCGCGAGCAGATTTTCTTTCTTTCCATCACTTGGGTCCTGCCCCTGCCTCCTCCCCCCACCCTTACCCGCGGCTACAGGAGGTCTGAAAGGAGACAGATACCCCTGGAGCCTCTCACCCCGCAGGAGCCTCGCTCGGCCCCGGGCCCCTGGCGACAGAGACACCGCAGCTGGCTCGGTTCCCCTGCCGGGAGCTGGGTCCTTCTCAGGCCTCGGCAGCCCTGGCCCGCCGGCAGCTCGCCTTCATGAGCCCGCGGGTTGTCTGGGGAGAGGGGGCAGGGGAAAAAGGCACCGCTGAGCAATCTGCAAAGTGGCCGAGAACGGGGTGCGCCCCGAAGCCAGCCTCGGGCGCGGGAGGCCGTAGGGGGCAGCAAGCAGCAAGCAGCTCTCCGCTGTCCTCTGAGATGGGCCCCATTTGTGCACAGCGCGGTCCTGAAACACACGGGCCCGTGCCCCGCCCCCCGCCTGGCAAGCCTTTCTCCCCCCACGTTTCGTAGCCCTGGCCAGCGGGGAACCCAGCGCAGCGCCCATCGGGCGGGCAGCAGGCACCATGTAGTCAGCTCGGACCCTCAGGAGCACCTCCCCGCCGCCCTTGCATAATGTCATCACCTTTGAATAACGCTAGTTTCGAGTTTGGAAACAGCGCTGCGGGGCAGGGGCTGGGACAGGGGTTGGGGCAGGGGCAGGGGCAGGGGCAGGGGCAGGGCGCTCTGATCTGCCCGGGATCCGCTCCCCAAGCACGGACTTAGCACGGAAGCCGCGGGGCTGTGTAGCCCCAGCCAAGGCCCGGCACTGCGCAGCCCGCCCGCCACCCGCCTGCTTGGCCGCCTCGCAAGCTGCTCGGACCCGCGGTCCCAAGCCCCGGGAGGTGGCAGCTGGCCCTACTGCCAGGGCACGTCGCAGTCTCCCGGCAGGGCTGGCGCGGGCTCAGGCCTACGGGCCGCCCCGGCGGGGCTCCCCAGCGGAAAGCCCCGGGCATGTGCATGGCAGGCGCACAAAGGCGCTGGAGGGAGGCGACGCTGCCAAGCGGTGCGAGCCGCTTGTGTGCCAGGGCGCGTGGCAGGGCGGTGGGAGCGGCGGGGCTGGCTGGAAGCGGTGCAGGAGGTGCAGGCGAGAACCCGGCGCACGCAGCAGCTGCGGTTTCTGCTGGGGAACCCCGGCGACCCCCGGCCCTGGCTGGACAGGAGCTTCCAGGACAAACAAGAGTGGCTCCCTGGGCTCTGCTGCTCCCCAGCAGGCCCTGGCCCGGGGTCACTCGGAGATCGCGGGATCGGGCCTCCCTCCGAGCCGAGAGAGGGAGAAGGCGCCGCAGGTTGAGGTCCTTTTATGCTTCCAGCGAGGACCGGCCCCGTGGCGGGGGAGCGCAGAGCGGCGCCCGCGGCCCGCCGGCCTGGCTCGAACAATAGCGGCGGGGCCGCGGGCGGGCGGCACAAAGAGCCGGGCCCAGCAGCGCGCCGCGCGGGTCGGCGCTGCCGGCACGGCCCCCGGGAGCCCGCAGCCCGCTCTCTGCAAGGCGCGGGATCCGGGAGAGCCAGTTACCCGGCCCCAGCCACTTCTCAGGGACTACATCGCAAGTTAATCACTGAAGAGGCAAGAGCTCTCCATTACCAAGCGAACGATTGCAGCGGGAAGGCTGAGGTCCGTGCTGGGAGCGGGGCCGGCGGGGGAGGAAGGGAGGATCGGTTCTATTAAGAGTTCATCAATCACCCAATGTGCACTTTTCACTCGACAGCGGTTCCTCCTACTCCAGCTCGAGTCCGGGCCAGCTGGGATTCGACCAGAAACCACAGCCGGAGGAGACAGAAAGCAAAGCTCAGCCCTGCCATCTAATATTCACGGGCTAGCGCTCGGCTCTCAGCTTCCAGCAGGGAGGCTGCAACTGAATCCTTTAGTCACAAAGAGCGACATGCAAAAAGGGATCCCGTGGAGAACAACCTCAGCAGACTCAGTGCCCACACACACACACACACACACACACACACACCCCAGAGCACAGCCTACTAGTGAAGGCCTTTGCAAGACAATGCACAACAGTACAGGCTGCCCCGGATAACCAAGACAAGCTTCGCCCATCTTATTTCGCGTTAAACTTGAGGGGCTATGTTGGGCTCGACCCCTAACATAGCTCAGGGGTCTGAGCATCAGCTGTGAAACGCAGAACAGGAGGTAGCCCAAGCTACTTATGGAAAAGGTTTCCGTGAAGGAACAAAGCAGGGGGGAAATCAAAATCAAAATAACCCCAAGCAGCAGAAAGCTGAGTTAGAAAGCTCCCCCTCACTCCCAACGTTATCCAATACCTGTCGGTTTGCGTGGCTTTGCACGCTCCCTTGCAATTGCACTTGAAAACACAATACAAAGACATAGCACGGGGAGTGGTCTTGCTGGAAGGCTGAGTGCCCCAAGACGCGGGGGCTGCATTTGGCTTTGAACAGCACCCGGCACTTGGCGGAGCTGCCATTGAAAAGAAAAGGCAGATGGGAGCAATGCAAGGCGCTGTGTAGGGGAAAGAGGAGGAAGAAGGTGTGTGTGTTTGTCTTCACTGACAAAATGTTGTCCACAGAAGGGCCCCCTGCAATGCTCTCAAGTCTCAAGGCGCATAGTCCCCGAATTTCCTGGGCTCCTTTACCGATGGTCAGAGGGTCCTGCAAGAGGGCCAAGGAAGCAGAGATTCCCGACAGAGGGTAACGTTAGCCCGACAGCACTGGTGGGAATCGCTGGGACTGTCCATATTCTTAGAGAAGGAGGTGGAAACTTTCTCTCCGCCTCTTCCAGGCACAGTGGAGGGGCTTAATCAATCTCCGTGCCTCATCCAGGCCCCTCAGGCCTGCTGGAAAGGCCAGCCAAGAGAGCCGGGCTTAGAGTAGGGGACAGAGACTCCCCTTCCTCTATCTGAAGCGGAGAGGACGACCCTACAAGTCTACACTACAGCCCCTTCGTGTTTGCCCTTGAGCTGAATGTGGATTTCTCTGGAGTGCCAACCAAACTAACGTTTCCCTATGCGAGCTTTACGTATTATCCCATACAGCAACCCCTATCGACAGCCTTCTCAGTGAGGCACCTGCGATTTTTTCTTGTACAGTAAGGCCAAAATAATTTATGTAGAGGATTTTGGCAAATTCTCCTGAACACAGTCTTTGAAAACCTACAAATCATGAAATGGACTTCATCATCTTGCCTGGCGACTCTTTAAAACATGTTCCCAGAAGTGTTTTTTTTTTAAGAGGAGGGCCATGGAAACACGGTAGATCCAGGTTCATAATACTCATCTCTCTACCAGACAGCAGAGTGGGAGCTCCAAACTCCCATTCCTACCAGGGCTCTACTGGTCTAGGGGCCCTGAGGGGTGCCAGGGATCTGCTGAATTTACACTAGTGGTGGGCCTATTCTTCAGGCTCAAGTCTCATCCCATTACTGCTGCTGGTGGTAACAGAGTTTGCAGAACAGGTCCAAACAATCTTTCTGGGGGGAAAATGGCAGAGAATGAGCAAAGTGACAATTCCTGCAGTATTGACTTGGACTCTTCTCGGCAAGGCGCCCTTGCTCTCAATAGAGGTGGATCTGTCCCGCCAGCGCCTGCATGCCCCCGAGTATTTTTCGGAATACTTATCGCGTGTCAACAGGTACCTGACTCCAGCTGACTCTGGAGAAAACGCCTGTAGGCGCACTGCTGTTGCAAAAAGGAGAGGCGCTATTTTTCATGCCTTTGCCAAGTTGCTGTAATAATTGCCAATTTGCATGCTCCCAAGTTTCTTCCGACTCGTTCCAGGTCTCCAACAAGTCTGCAGCACTGCGCTCCCAGGCAGCCTCCCCCACCGCTGCTTACGGTGGCTTCCTTTTCCGCTTTTAAAAATCTCCGGGTTTCTTTTCCCTACCCCTGAACATTTTAGAAATCTTCTCCAACCCCTTATAGGAAAACCCACAGCTCCCTGATGTGACGCGCACATTTGAAAATAGTGAGGTTAGACTATGCTGAAAACTACACCTTTTTTTCAAAGAGAGACCTTCAGAATGAGAAAATCCGGAACGGCTCGTGTCTGTTGCTGGGGTCTTCACTCCTATACAAGTAAACTGATGTAGGCAGGTGAATGGGTAGAAATAAATAGCAGTAGCAGAACAAACTTGTCCAGTTGATGTGGATGAAATCCCCTAGTTCAAAGTGGTTTAAAACACAGCTTTTGCAATAGGTAAAGCAATGCATTGTATTTTGAGAAAGAAATGATCAACTAAAACTGTTACAGAATTCTGCAAGATCAGCCTTGACTGGTCTCAAGTACCTCTTACTGAAGGGGCATCACTTGTTCACTTCATTTTTTTAAATGAGGTATGAATAAGAGTAAAATTTCACTGTCTGAAGGGATTTCATTCGCTAAAGAAAAAAAGAATAATTCCTACGGAAAACGACTTTACAAAACTAAAGCGTTTGCAAAGCGATTGCAAAACTAACTTAAACGGAGGTCCTGCTTGCTTTAAAGGGGGGAGTGGGAGTCAGAAAAAAACAACTAAAATTTCTTAATCAGATAATAGGTTTCTGCTTCCTTTGGTTAAATGTGTCTCTCTAGGGATCATAACCATTCATAGTTAAATCTCCTGCCAGTCTCTCTCTTTATATACATATACATATACAGAGAGAGAGATCTAGACATATCTTTATCTACATATAGATCTCTACATATCTATACGTATTTATTTACCAATTATGAATTATGACTGGTGAATTATACATATCATAATTGGTGAACACGGTAACATTTCGGAAGTCTGTGTCAAGGTGCCGTTAGAGAACGCCTAATCCAACGATCTAGGTTAGCAGTAATTTAGTAGCAAAAACCTTTCTGCAACCTCACAGCAAAAGCCTTGCTCCATTCATGATGCTCCATTGTCTTACAGTATATATTTTACAAACTGTTGAGAAATAGAAAACTATGATCTGAAACACACTTTGGTTTATTTATTTTTTTTCTTGCCAGATTTGGAAACGCAAACCTATATTAAATACAATTCAGGCAAAAGAAACAAACAAGGGTGGGGGGGGGGGTGAAGAAAAGATGTGGCGAGGAGCTTTGCAAGCTGTCAGCCAAAGACCTGACACACAAAAAATATGACAAGGCTCTTACTCTTGCAACACCAGATAGGAAAGGTGGGTGCGGGGTCCCTGGAGAAAAAGAACTCGCTGATTTGTTGCTGTACGTCCTAGAAATGTTTCCTGTTGATTTTTAACAGAAAATAAGAAACTTTATTCTGAACTTTTGAAGTTCGGCGGAGGAAATCAACGGGTGAGTTTTCTAATAGGAGCTTCGAGTGTAAGGAGCTAATTAAACGCCTCACTTGCATTGCCCTACTAATTCCCTACCTCAAGCGCGTGTCCCATTTTCAGTCCCTAATCAAAACCACTCAGCTGGAGCGCCTCTTATCAGGCCACGGCCCACGGAGGGAAGCCCACCCCCTGGCTCGTGTGTGTGCTGCATGTGCTCCGCATCTCTCGGAACGGGGCCACCGTTTGTGACTGATAGCAGCCAGGGGGCCTGGCCTGCCCTTACACCCCAACGCACATGAAGACCTCCACTGCAAGATTTCAGTGAGAGCTGCTCTCGCTACCGTAATTGCAGAGCTAGTCCTTCAATATGTTACTCTGAGCTGGACTCCGGCAGCAAAACTTTCAGGAGCTTTGCGATATAGTTGTACTTGGGACTAAGCATCCTGTGACTGCGAGTGCTGGTCATGTGGGGGGCGGAAGCCGTGAGGAGGGGGGGCAGGGTCTCGCATTCAGCAACGTGTATGTAGTGAACACATTAATAAGGACTAAGGCTAAGTCTGTAAGGTGCTTCTCTACCCGGCCTTCTGCCTGACTTTAGACAAACACGTCTCTTCTCTTTAATAATGACAACATCCCCCAGGGTCCTTTACTGTATTATATGCCAGAAAAGCTATGGGAAATAATTGCGTTTTATTTCCTGCCTCTTCCTCCCGCCCCCAAGTCCAATAGCCCAAATCTCGCCCCTTCCAAACCAGCCCTCCGGCCACCTGCATCACCGAACTTCTGCAGAGAATTTCCCTGACTCTGATTTTCACCCGTTCTGCTTTCAAGGGCGGGCTCCACCACAGGTGCTTTCCCCTCCTGGCTCCTAAACCCCAAGAAAGGCGTGTTCAACATGTCTGAGCCTCCTGCCCTGGCCCACAGCAATTAAATCCCGTTTGCTGGACTCAGCCCAGGGCTCCGAGTTCTCGAGTCGAGGTTTCAAGTATCTAGAAGTATCTAATCAAACTGTATTTATACAATTTTTGGAAACCAAGGTCATTTGTCTTCTTCAGTCAAATTAATTCCCCGCTCCCCAGGGCAAATGAAGATTTAAAAAGTAATAGCAGAAAAGGCTGGAAAGTTTGGGAAAGCAGCGATTTGGATCTCCTTGCTGCTCTATGCTCTTTGATTTCTGTGCCAGTGGTAAACACTCAGTAAGCAATGCTATATTACCAAGGGAAAAATGAAAGCCCATTAACATTGGAAGTCCTCGGATACACTTTCAAGAGACGACAAAGCACTTATCTGCTGCAGCAGAACCATTAATTGCTGGGAGGCACAATATCATCCAAACCCTTCAGATCTGGACTGGCTTCCGGATGCATTTTAACCTCCGATTCCTTCGGATCTGCAAAGATGAAGTGTCTCTCGGAGAGGGAGCACACGCACAGCTGAGTCCCAGCTAGCGCCGAGATGGCAGGGGAGCGGGAAAGGCACATTACCCCCCAAAACTTGGGCACCCGGGAAAACAGGGGACAGCTGCTCCCCTGCCCTAGCAGACATGACACTCGGAGTCCAGTGCAGGGCAGAGGACCCGAGTGCCAGGGTGGTGGCGGCTGTATTCCCCGACATAGGCAGGGGGGTAGGAAAGACAAGGCGAGCTCTTGCTCCCCGCGGCAGGGGCGCCAATGTCAGGCCCAACCGGGCATCTGGGCAAAGGCCTAAGCGCAGCGAGCAGTGCCCGGCCCTCGTTAGTCCCCGTCCCCTGCACTTGTGTCGCGCGCTTGGATCAGCGCAGTAACCAGCCTGCCTTGGGGGGGGGGGTGTTGGGGGCTCCTTAGGGTCCCGTCAGCGCCCTGGGCTGGCAGAGCTGGGAGCGGGGGAGGGGCCAGGGCAGCCGCCAGGCCGTGCGCCTGTGTGCGTGTGCGCGCGTGTTCGTGTGCCTGCGTGTACGTATGTAGGTGTGTGCGTGTGTGTGTGCATATGCGAGGGTGTGTGTGAGCCCGTGTTCCTGTGTGTGTATGCGTGGGGGGTGCGCGTGTTCGCGTGTGCGCTTTCCTGCGTCCGTGGGTCCGCGTGTGTGTGCGTGCGTGTTCATGAGCGTGAATCTGCCAGTTCGTGCGTGCGTAGACGTGTGTGTCCGTGTTCGCGTGTGTGGTCGTGTGTGTGTATGCGTGGGGGTGCGTGTTCTTGTGTGCTCGTGGGGGTGCCCGTCCCGGCGCTGCCCGCGCAGTCAGTCCCGCACCGGCAAAGTTTGCGGCGGGCCGCGGACTCGGGCTGCGATTGGCCGCGGGGCAGCACGTGCCGGCCGCCGGCCCTATATTAGGGCAATATTGCCCGCGCGGGGCGGTGCCATGGCCGTGGCTGGCGGCGCGGGCACAGCCGGGCCCTCGCCCTGCCCCGGGCCATGAGCGCCTACCTGGAGCTCTTCCCCCGCGGGGGCGACCGCGCCTTCCCGGAGCGCGCCTACGGGGCCGCGGGCAGCCTGCCCGGGCCGCCTCCGCCCCCGCCCGGCTTCGCCGCCTGCCAGCGCCAGGGCGCCTACGGCCCCGCGCCACCTGCCGCCGGCACCTTCCCGCCGGGCTACGACCTGCCCTACGCGGCCGGGCCGCAGGGCGAGGGCGAGGGCGGCGGGTCCCTGCACTACGCCACGTCCCTGCTGGCGGGCGGCGGCCTCCCCCCGCGGCGCGAGCCGGGCAGCCGGGCGCCGCTCGGCCCCTTCCCGGCCGGGCTGCACGAGGCGCCCGTCTTCCCGCCGGCCGGCGTCCCCAGCGGCTCGCCGCCCCCCGGCACCTACCCGCCGCCCCGCTCCCCAGCCCCGGGCGCCGCCAGCGGCACTTTCGAGTGGATGAAGGTGAAGAGAAACGCGCCCAGGAAAAGTAAGTCTCCAGCCGGGGGAGGGTTGGCGGGGTCCAGCGGCCCCGGTCCCTGCCGGCGGGGGTGCGGGGCCGGCGGGCCCGCTGCTGACCCTGCTCTCCGCCTTGCAGGCAAAGCCGCGGCCCCCGGCGCCGCCAGCGCGGCGCGCACCAGCTTCAGCACCCGGCAGCTGACGGAGCTGGAGAAGGAGTTTCACTTCAACAAGTACCTGACGCGGGCCCGGCGCCTGGAGATCGCCCGCGCGCTGCAGCTGCACGACACGCAGGTGAAGATCTGGTTCCAGAACCGCAGGATGAAGCAGAAGAAGCGCGAGAGGGAAGGGCTGCTGCCACCCGCCCGCCGCGCCGCCGGCACCCCGGAGCCCTGCCCCGCTGCCCGGGACCCCCCGTGACGCGGAGCCGCGGCCGGCGCCGGCTCCCGGGCAGCTCGCTGCGGGGCAGGGCAGGGCAGGGCAGGGGGCACCCGAGGTGACGGAGCGGCCGCAGCATCCTCGGAGCATCCCGAGCCAGCCCCCCTCCCCATCCTCCCTCTTTGCACTAGGGCCCTGCTTTGCGACCAGACCTCTGGGCTGCGTCTGCCTGAGAAACGGCCCCTCTTGTCCTATCGATCTGTCTATTGCGCTCGTTTCTGTAAATACACCGGACTGCTCCTAACCGCCGCTGGCTTGCACTTGACTTCTGGGCGGATCGGGGATTGCTGCCGGGCAAAGCACGCTGCTAAGTTTCCTTATTGGCCTTCTGAGACGTTGGTGAAGCAGGCGGCGTCTCCGAGCCTAGCGGGTCAAACGAGCCCTCGGAGCGTCCTCAAGGCTCAACCTGCCGCGATGCTCTGCTGAAGGGGCTTTCTGGCCGCCCCGCCAGCCGGAGAAGATGCGCTCTGGCGGGTAGGCTGAGCGTCTGCACGGACAGCGAAGTTCTGGGTATTTGCACTATGACGCTTTAAATCGCTCCTACTCTCCTATGTGCCTGAGTACAGACAGTCCCGGATCAGCTGCTACCGCAACGGAACGACCTCGTTTTCAGACTTCGCAACTGCGACTTACCAAAGCTGTGGCCAGACTTGTACTGTAGTTATTTTGTAAAGGAGAAGCTTTGTCTTGGTCTTTCTCCGCTAGGGCATGTTTGGTGGGGCTGTTTTTTTTAAATACAATCCCAAATAGCTGGGAGCTGACCAGATAATGCCTAAAACTGATAGGTAGATAGAGAACAAATGAGGAGGGCTTTGCGGAACAATAGTGGTACCAAAGATAGTCTGATCTACCCGGCAGGGTCAAACTGATTTAGTAGATATAATGCTGGCTGTGTCCTAGAGGTTTTTTGTTTGGTTGGTTGAGGGTTTTTTTTGTCGTCCCCACCCCCCCACCCCCTTCAAGAGACATTTAAAAAAAAAAAAAAAAAGGAGTAGGAGTTTTTAACAAAATGAACTAGAAGCTTAGTGGTTATTCCCTAACCTTTCCAGGAAGAAAACAACAGAAAAGTGGCTTGCAAACGAAGGCTCTTCTTGCCTTTCCCTTGTATGGTAGTTCTTAGTAATAGGGAAGAGGGCATGAAAGCACTGACTTCCCACTTCCAAAGTCAAGAATCGCAAAAGGGGACTGAACCACGTGGGCGGCCTTGTCTCAGGAGTACGTGGGCTGACCTTCCCTCAAATGTGATCAGGGGTCTTCATTACTGACTGGCTAAACTTGGGGGAGGGATATCCTGTCCCAACTCTCTGTCCATGGGAACTACTTGAACTGAGATAGCCCGATTGGATTTGTAAACCGTGCCTACAACTTTAGGAAGCAGGTAATAGTGCACAGTGGCCTTGTGATTTAACAGTGACTGCTAGACAATCTCTTCAGTGACCCTACAACCCTGCAACTAGGGAGTCCCAAACACCTCATGGGCAAGATTGTGAAGTTGCTGAATCCCAACTCATGGGTTTTAAGCAGAGAGTGAAATGAAAATAAATAAATAAATGCGATTGGAAAATGATGTGGCCCGGGCGCTTTAATACATTGTTGTCAGTGTCATTCTAGTATATTTGGCCATCTGTCCCTCAACAGAGTAATGCTAATTAGCTCTTGACTAAAACAACAGAGCACCCACCAGGCTGTATTGGGATTTCAAAAGGGGCCGAGATGCAGGCATTCCCAATGACCTCCGGTCTGCCTGCAAGAGGGCTTTGATATGGCAATCCACACCGCTCTGAAAGGCAATGAAATGTACAAAAGTGGAAACAACATGCCTGAATCCCTATGTGGCTTTCCTATTCCAAAGGGAAAAGACTCTCTTTACCCTACCTCTCCACCTCTTAAATGCAGGTATGAAAGCACCTGGTGACACCCTCACATCTATACCTGCAGGGAAGAAGATAGTAATACTCAACAGCTCCGCCGTGACTTGGTTGGCTGCAAGGCTCAAAGCCTTTCTACTTAGAGTTGAAATCCAAGGGCCAAAATCTGCTTCCTTTGATCATACAGACCCACCACTGATCAAAATGGAAGTTGGGGAGAGTGCAGCAGGAAAGGGTCTTGTTCACCGAAGGTGACTTGTTAATTTAAATTTTAAAAGGAATGTGAATAGCCTTAGCATAACAAGACTTTCTCTCCAACTTGGAGGAGAGCAGGGTCAGAGAGAGTTCATTCAGAAGTGAAAGCAGGAAAGACTTTATCCTTCCCAAGATTTGGTTATCACTGCTAATATTTCTAAAAGCTCCCCCATTTCACAGTAGTACTCATTGTGTTTTATCCTTTCTCCTCCCATCCACTGCCAGGATGGAAGGTTTTTAAAAGAAACAAAGAAAGTATTAAAACAGCGCTAGACAACTTCCATGATTTTAGGATAAGGCACAGATTTGTAGGGTCCCAGAGCCACTAAGGTCCCTGCACAACATCCTGTTCTCTTTGATTTTTGTCTGCCTGAGTCTTTTGACTTCTGCCCTCTCAGATGTGGTATTGGCCAAGAACGGAAGCAAGCAGGCTTCCCACAATACTGGCAGCCTGATGGGGTTACATATGTCAGACTCTGGCTACCATGGCCTTGATGATATCTCATTTTTAAAGACTCACGCTACACTAAGTTAGTTTAAAATAAATCTTATTGAATTTGAAAACCTCAGAAATATTAAAGTCCAGAAGATACTTAACTGCAGACATATCTTCATATAATAAAAGACCAAAGGGACTGAGATTCTTTATTATGCAGTTCAGAGTTCAAAATAAGGGAAAACCACCAAAAGTAGTACATGACAGTTCAGAGATAAATATGAAATTAAGGTAATATGAATACAGCTATTTGCTTATGTCTGATTTCTGTAATTCAGCACTTAGAGTGTTAAGAGCAGTATGAAATAGGACAGAAGGAAATGTGAAAGAGACCCCATTGTAGACATTTCCTGCCTTCCATCATGTAGCTAAGAAGCCAAGTACTAATAGCTGCATGGTGAGAGTTAATATAAACACCCAGGTAGAAGAAAAAGAAAATTAAGCCAAATAGATGTGGAAATAATACCTCAGTATATAGGGGGACAACTCTCAATGAATCTGTGATGTTCAAGTCACTGGATAGCAGGCAGGGCCAGCAAGTGTCCTCATCCTAGTTCCCAGTGGGCAGCTATTCATATTATAAAATGACTATCACAACAGCCACTAATCATCACACTTTTTAAGTCTTGGCATAAAGTTGATGGAGGACAGGGGCAGCCTTTTCCCTTCCAGCAGATAAATCCTGACATTCATTGGGAATTTAGCACTGAGAAGCTTGATCTGTTTCCACAATCCCAGCCCTATGGCTAAGGAAAGGTTGGTCTCCTGGTCTGGTTGGCTAGCACTAGCACTAGTCATTCACGCAGTCCTCAGCTGGTAGGTGAAAGGCTGGAAACCTTCTATCCGGGTCTCAAAACTCCACCTCATTTTTTTTTTTTAACTGTGATGTATAATTATGGGCTGAATAGCACTCTTGTACCCCCAAAATAAGTTTAATAGCAATTCTTAATGTTTACACCTAACCCACAGATACTCAAAAGAAAAAGAAAAAAAGGCTGGTTTTCCTTTAGATCCATGGATCATGATTTGAACCAGGACTTGAAACAGGTTGGTCAGTAAAACTATGTACCTGCCACCTGTGTGGCAGATTACTCACTGTAGTTATCTGCCATCCCAGATTTTCCCTGTGGTTAAGCTTCTCCTCTTCTGATCTACCAGGTAATCATCTCTGATGGCTGTTTTGTGGATTGCAGCAAGCACAGGAGGAGATGAAGGAGATCATAGGAAACAGGACACAATGTTAAAAAAAAAGGTCAGATAAATCAGGATGAATGTTGAGGTAAAAGACAGTTGGGCTGGGGGCATGTGAAGGAGTCTTGACAATGAGCATGGCATAAAGTGTAGTAAGTGCTTAAGGGAAGTGACTTCTCAAGACTGAAGTGTTGAGTTACACATTTTACTTGAATTCAAAAGGTAAAACTAAAATGAAATCATAAGCACACAGTTATACACACTGACCTCCTTTTTAATACATAATGTTAGTACTTATTTCTAGATAGCTGATTTACTTAATAGGTTGTAGTTAAAAAGTCATACTAATTGTATTACCCATATGAAGCCAATTTAAACTGAAATCAATGTTTAAAGATCCTTATGAAATGAAATGAATGGCACCACAATGTTTTTTGTTTTTTACATTGGGAAAATGTTTCTGACTACTGCTTTAGAGAGAATGAAAGGGAACTACCAAAATATAGTACTACAAACTCTGGGGAAATAAACCCAAACCAAAACTGTCTTTCTATTTATTTTAAGCTAAATATTTATAACTACTGGAACAACAATTTTCAGTGGTCTTTAAAACACAGTTCTCCCCCAAGCCTACTGCTAGTAATCCTTCCGTTTTGATGACAAACATACATATGCAACCAGAATAACACTGTTTTTCAAGAGCATATGGTTCTCATGCAAACTTCAAAAACAGCTGTGTTTGTATCTGCCTCCAAATTTGTCACATGGCTAAGTGGTTAGTGGTTTGTCAGGGTTTTCTTAATGGTTTCCACATTTGTGTCAGTTGCTTTGATTTTTGAGGAATGCATCCGTTTCATAAAAAGATCAGGGAAATTCCTTACGTTGGGGTCTGCTCTGCTCCAAAGTCAAAGGAAAGACTCCTGCCTTTTTTAGTGGAGTTAGATCAAGACATTAAACTACAGCAAGTTTCTTATAATGACTTTTTCATGCCATATATTTTCCTGGATAAATAAATACATATGTTGGCCTTGTAGCAGTGCATAGCTCTGTATCCATCAAAATGACCAAACTAGAATACAGAGATTTACTTGCTAATTGAGACTAAACCCTATATCTCTACCACAAGGATCTCTAACAATCAACTGCTATGAATATAGACATATTCTGTTTAAGCATTAGTGCTTATTCCTAAATGTAATTTCTTCTCAAAGCATACATGCACTTTAATGACACCTTTTTTCTCCATGAGAAATGTTAACTGTACATGTGTTAGCTACTGTTGCTTTGCATTATTCTGTCAGCAAGATACCCAGAGGAATGAGATAATGCAAGTCATATGCCAATTCCTGAATAATTAAATAAAAATGTCTGTTATATACACAGGCATACACATGAGACAAATAAATGATAGATAAGGTCTAGCATTCATTTGTTCAGGATTCAGCCCAGCAGTTGGGTGTTGCATATGTTAATTTCACACCCAACAGTTGGAAACAGGCTGTAGGTTATGCTGATAGGAATAGAGGCTCATTTCCTAATTCTCATGAAAGTTAGAACAAAATTGAATTTTGCCTTAGTGACTACTTGTCACTCTACATTATCAAGGATTATGAATATTATGTTATTTCTTGGTTTTATTTTTCTTCAAACTTCTTTAAAACAAAGCCAAAAGGGGGGCCACTTTAGCTCAGTTGTATAGTGGGGTTTAACTATTTACTGTTGGCTTAAGGCTACAATGGATTTTGTTAGAAGGCTTTAGACATGTTCTCATTTTTGGAAGAGACCAAACAAAAGATAGTGACCTGCAAGGTCTGTCATTTTTTTTATGCTTGAGTGGTGTGTGGAAATGTAAGGATTTTGTATTCTTTCACTAGTCATAATGTTCCATGATCACTTATCCCAGGAAGTCCCACCCCTCCCTGGAGATTGACAGATGAAGATCTGTCAATCTCCGGGGAGGGATGGGACTTCCAGGGACCCTCAACCAATGTGGGGGGAGGGGGGCACTGCGCTCTGCTGCAGAAGTGGCAACCCACACTGTTGAGACCACAACGTCAAGGGCAGCCCCTGAAAATTAGGTAGCTCCCTACTAATGAGATAACGTAAAGAAGTCTGCATTGTTATTTTCTGTGCGACAGCTAAACAAACACAGGATTTCAGTTTCTAGGGTTGTCAGTCTGAGTTCTTTTGATGAGCTAAGAGTTAATTTGAAAGATATCATAACTATTTGATCAAATAAAAATATTGGGTTTTCATTCATAAAAGTTAGCACTCTTTAATAGTAACATCAGGAAGTTAGACCAGACTGAGATACATTATCTTATCTGGACCTGGTGTTCATTACTATTCACCTTAGATACTTTCTTGATCCTTTTTTAGGAAACCATGACCAAGAGGACCCCTGGATGCTTGCTCCATTGTCTGGACCCATTCAATTTTAGCCTTTATCTTCACTGCAAAAGTGAGTTTCTTTTGTAGTGAAAGAGCTAATGCACATTATCTAGATAACAGTGAAATCCTAGTCAAGGCAAGGCATGAATCATTTGTAAGATAAAATACCTACACAAAGGCAACACCAGACCCTGCCTTGGTTGATCTCTCCTACTTTATTGATACCACATCCCCTAGAACCATCATTGCCATTCAATGATAACTCCTCATAGTTTCTTGGACTGAGTGTACAGAATCTAGACCTTTTATCAAGCCTTCGTATAGATATTAAAAAAGAACAATTCTATAGTTACTTCCTTAATAATAAACTTACTATGTTTGCATAAAGTCTTACCCCACATTGACCAGGGAGCTTAGTAGGTGTTAGACACTTTCATTATTCAGATTGGATTTCTCTCTGATTGTTCTCTGCCTTTCTCACCTAACATATACTCTCCTCAGAAGCTACATGACCTTTGCAGTAAGAAACGTCATTTTAATCCAACAAAAATATATTCAAACTACTTCATCATGGCTTCTACAACATCTGCTAACAGCAATATGCTTCAAACTAAAGCAACTTCTTGTTATCTGCATTCTGTCACAATTAATGCACCAAGTATACTTTGAAATTAACGATGATTTAGCAAGCAGTTTGATAGTGTGTCTGTTGCTTATCAAACATGCATGTAAAGATATCTCTTAGGGCAAGGCATCAAGATGCAGACAGGTCTGTCAGATTCACATGAAATTCTACTCCAGTTACATTTACCTTGTACTATAATGTGAGTGCTTTATCTACACTAGCATTTAATAGTGGGATAGCTAACATGCATTACTTATCCCATGGTAGAAATATACCTCTTTTGGCAGTAAAGGCAGAGCCTTAATGGACTGTAATTGCTAGCATGATAACTGCATCTCCTCTCTGAAAGGAGTGCTGGGTGGGGCTTCCTCACTGTCCTCAGTTAAAGTAACAAATCTTAGAAATCAAACACAACATTCATTGACAGAAATTGCATTTTAGATATAGATCAAAATAGGCACTTCATATTAAGATAATGTCAGAATTGTCACACATGCTCCTAAGGGCTGAAACATGTAAAGTCCTTCAGGATTCCATTTTATCCTGTTTCCCATTTGATACGTCTCTAACAATATGGCTTCTAGTACTGACATGGGGAGCTGTGTGATATACATCATTTTTATTTAACCTAGGCAGCATGTTTTTTACTTTTCTAGGTCAGAGTATGTTTGGAAGCAAGCTCTCAACTCATATCCAATTTAGGTAAGGCTGACAGACAAAAAAGCACTCTCAGAACTTTGTTAGAAGCTCTGATTGCTCTCACTATTGGTAATGTATGTGTGACGCTTAACTATATGGTTCTTATCTCTGGGACAGGTTAGAATTATCACTACTCTGGGATCAGAGATGATGCTGGCAATATATAATGCATTTGTGTTCATTTATGGTTAACCAAAGGCCTGTGATGCTTCCTTCCTCATGTGGACCTCACCACAGTAACTGATATTTGCAGCCTCAAAACTAGAGTAGTGAAATATATTTAACCCCATACAAAGCTTGAGGAGTTGCTGATAGTCCCATCTGACTCATCTCTTAAGTAGGATGTCATATTATGGTCACATAACAGGTGTTCTCAATTTTTCTGAGGTGGGCTTCTGTTCACAGTCAAGTGAAATTCAAGGTTTTCAAAACAGCCAAGCTTTACAGGGTCTTGGACCTGGCAATATGACAAAGAATCATACTCCTGTCTATTACAAGCTCAGTCTAGTAATCACTTGCTGTCTACGTCTTGCAACTGTGCAATCTGGAATTCATTGCTTGAAATTTTTAATGGATGGTCAGTCTTTTGGGATCTACTCCTTCTGGGATTAAAAGTCAAGTCTGAAAAACTTCAGGGATACATATTTGTTATGCCATTTTTTTTTAAGGAGCAAGATATATGGGTGTTATTTAGAGCTGTTCTAACTTCTATTTTGTAATTGTATTTTAATTTGAAGCACTCAGGTGATGAAGAGAGTCACCATTTATAAATGATATAATTCAGAAATCCAGGAATGTATTAATTTGTAGCATAATACTCTCAACACCAGAAGGATATAGTATTAAAAGAGAGTAACAGAAGCTAGATTTTTGTTCATTTATCTGAACAGTTGCTGGGCAAAATCCAATCTATGTTAGTCATTTAAAAATTTAGTGTTAGTGGGTTTTTATCTACTTTCAAATATCACTTTAAACTTTATTGTGTTTAATCTAGTTTACTTGTTAAAGGGACATTAAAAAGGACATTAAGAATATAGATTTAGTGTAGCAAGGTAGTTAAGATGAAGAATAATGTGGGTAAAGTCTTAACTCTCAAATTCTACTGATATTGTACCATAACAGAAATTACTAGGCTTCAGACATTTTACAAAGGTTGTATAAGTAGAATGAAAACGTATTCTTTACTACGTAAGAGTTTGATAGGGAATTAGGGGTATCGTTACAGGGGCATAGGTTATCATATACACTTCTGATAATGTTTTGATGAGAAATATACCATGCATGTTGCCATAGTTAGGTGTCAGTTTGCATTTGAAACCAATATTTTCTGAATTTAGTAACGTGGCTGAAGCAATTTGCTCTTTGCTGAAATGCATCAGAAAATATAGCTTCCTTTTGAAGGGTGAAAAGTGTAATTCAAAACATATAGCTCAATATTGTTTCTGTCTGTTTTAAATGCCATTTTGCAATCCATTAATCTCCAATGGCTATTACCTTTGAGTGTTATAGGAAAAAAAACCCAGATAAAACAAGAAAGTGACATTGTTTATGAAGCTGTTTTGTAGGTATCTGCATTCCTTTGTGCAACACGTAAGAAATCTAATCCTATATCCCCTGCTTACACAAAACTCCCAAGACTGCACCATTATCTGAGATTTTAAGACTACTGGCAAAATCCTAAATCACAGATAATCAACATTTTGTAAAACTGAGGGAAGGACTGGCAATTTGCCAAGAACACTAGGGCAGCAGCTAAGTTTCTCAAAATTGGGCAGATACCAATAAATTTTAAGAACATTTTGCATGTGTGCAGCACTTTTTCAGTCATGGAGATCAAAGAGGCAGTGTTATCCTCATTTTAAAGGTGTGACACTGACACAGAGTGATTAAATAACAGGCCCATAAGTTACACAATGATTCAGTGACAGTGTCCAGAAGAGACCTAAGGTTTTTGACTGGTTGCTCTGTGCTGCTCAACCTACTTTAGGAGGGAGATGCAGCCCATTCTGATCAAGAAGAACACTGTGTACTGGAACTTGTAGTCTCATAAGATCAGCATTTCTATAAAAGCAGTGAGTAATTGTGACTTAGCTGTGGAGTTTTGTGGATTTTTCTATCCTGCCAAAAGCGTTTAGTGAAAAATGTGAATGATCTATGCATCATACCATAAATCTGTTCTGGAAATTGCATAAATAAGTACCCAGTGTATATTAGCACTGTGTCTATTACAATCTACTAAGTAACTAATATATATTTGAATTTAGTTTGCATATACCATTATTTCATCAATTTATATAAACAAGAATGTAACTTCTTAGCATGAACTGACTTGTCTTTTGGGAGAGGTAGGAGATGTCGTGGTTTTTTTAACATACTATAGGATTTGAAATAGAGTACTTTGCAATTACTCTATCTCATTCTCTAATTAAATAAGATGTTTCAACCCAGTTAGGAACTCTTGTATTGATATGTATAAGCAGTGAGAAAAATCAGAATAAATGGTCTAAGTTTGTGTGCAATAGTCACACACTACAAGTGGGCAGGGGAGGGGGGGGAGCAGGGAAACATATTCTAAACCTTGTCATCTATTAATGACATGACAATAGTGTATGTGTTGTTTTGCTGGAGCTTTTTCATAGGTATGTCTCACTGGAAAAAAAAATGGATCTGCAGAAGCTATGAAGGCTTACCCAGCAGAACAACATAGCTTTAAAAAAATGTGTAAGCTAAAACTTGTAAATTCTTATGCAGCACTACAAACAGGACTTACCATTTGTAATTTTGTCTAAGCATTTTTGAGATAGCGGTCAATCATCTGTTTTACTTTACTCTTTTATGAATACCTCTGTGACACAATCTTTACCAAATGAGCAGAGGATGGCATTTTTATAAAGGAGATGATAGTGCAGTGCTTGTCTTCCTTGTCTTAGTATCTGATGTACTATATTACTTGTTGATCCTCAAAGCAAAGCTTTCTATGTAATAGGCATTATAATGTGAAGAGACTACCCCAAAAGGAAGAGTATGCTGTATTGTTTTGCAAACATCCCCCATTCAGATTCAACCCTTTAAGACTATTTAAGAAGTTATGTAATGAGACAACCATGGGTTCTTCTCACTTGCATTTTATTAGCATGGGGATAAGTGCCAGGTGCAGACGGGATAATGTATCTCAGTCTGGTCTAACTTCCTGATGTTACTATTAAAGAGTGCTAACTTTTATGAATGAAAACCCAATATATTTATTTGATCAAATAGTTATGATATCTTTCAAATTAACTCTTAGCTCATCAAAAGAACTCAGACTGACAACCCTAGAAACTGAAATCCTGTGTTTGTTTAGCTGCCGCACAGAAAATAACAATGCAGACTTCTTTACATTATCTCATTAATAGGGAGCTACCTAATTTTCAGGGGCTGCCCTTATGTTGTGGTCTCAACACAGTGTGGGTTGCCACTTTTGCAGCAGAGCGCAGTGCCCATCCCCCACCCCACCCCCCCCACTTGGCTGAGGGTCCCTGGAAGTCCCATCCCTCCCCAGAGATTGACAGATCACCATCTGGCAATCTCCAGGGAGGGGTGGGACTTCCTGGGTCCCTTGGTTGTCAGAGATGTGGGAGGTCTTGCTGTGCTCTGCTGCAAAAATCCCCACTCCCCCCATTCCTCCTAGTGCTTCAGGACACCAGGCCTTCCCACCTCTGTTTCCAGCTCCCTTTCCCACCACCAACTTGCTGGCCATTTTCCATTTTTTTTGTGGTCCCTGCACTTTTTCACAGGGGACCTACCAAATTTGTGGTTTCTGTGAAAACTGAAATTGCAAATTTGGTAGGTCCTTACTCATTAAGCTGCTTCATACCTTGACCTAGTGAGAGCATCTCTATTAACTAGCATCTCTAACACAGTCTGATATAAACTTTAAAATCCCTAGGGAAAAAAACAGACTTGTAGCTTGTCATGTCCATCTCCTTGATAATGCAGGTTTGTGGCCTATGGTTCATAGTCTGGTATTTATCTAACTCCTTGGTTCACCCAGAGAATCTATGCACAGCTTAGCTTATATCATTGCTAGGAAGTTCTTAGTTTGATGTCATTGTTTATTTTCCTCTTTTCAGAATATTTGTAAATTATCATCATCATGTATTCCTTTGAGTTAAGAAAAAATACCAAATAGCATCGAGGAGAAAATATTGCTGCACCATTGTTTAAACCAATGACATTTCCTCACTTAGGGTAATCAGGAATGAACAGAATATCCCATCTCAAAAACTAAAAGGAGCAGCACAAGGCGCTTTACTCACAGCCCTCTACTGCTGCCAGTATAGGAAAAACCATGATCCTCCCTAACTCATCCAGCCCAGTGTTTCCTAACATTTTTTGCCCCACAGTACACTTACCTAACTAAAAAAGCACTGCAACACACTGGACCCAGAGTGGGGGATGGGGATGGTGTGCGGTCATCCAGACACTGACCCGGGGAGGCGTGGGGGGAGCACAGCCAGGCAGACACCTGCAGGGAGGGGTGGTGCGCAGCCAGACGGATGGCATTTTGGGCTGGAGCCACGCCCCCTGCCTGACTGGAGCCACATTCCCCGTCTGTGTCCGCAGCAGCAGCAGGCAGGGGGCGTGGCTCCAGCCAGGCAGGGGGCGTGTCTTCAACCTGAAATGCCACGGCATACCTGGACATGCCCGATGGTACACCAGTGTGCCGTGGCACACAGGTTGAGAAACACTGATCTAGCCTACCTATCTCATGATCACTGCTAAAAAGAACCATAGCAGGTTTTATATATTTTCAAGTCATTTCACTTAACATCAGAGGTTTACAAACAATGAAGTGCGGGTGGTAATTACAAATAAGTAACTAGCACTTTGAACCTGTGTCTTGGGTCAGGGGTGAGCTGCATCTGTGATCTCTCCTCCAGTCTCTCAGATGCTCTCTCTAAGTGGCAGGGCTCTGCCTGTACTCTTCCTTGAATAGAGCTCCATGGTTCACACATTTCAGGCTCTTGACAGGTTGCCTTAGGCAAGCTTGAGCCCTATTCCCACTGTCCTGCCACACTTACGGGGTCAGTCGTGTTTTGTATATTTTTGCTGTCCCTTGGGAACACACTTCTCAGGCAACTGGTACTGCTAACTACAATTTACTTTGGGTGGATCTCCCTTGTTCCACCACTCTTAAACTACCAGTAGATAGCAGTCACCCTATTTCCAGCCTTATTAGTTCAACAGGTTGTAGTTCAACGAGCTGCAACTGCATCCCAGAAGACACTCCTCCAGGTGTCTATGCTGAATGGCTGATGGGACTGACTTAGTAAAGAGGGAAAACATGTTGTCTGGTCTTTCAAAAGTGCATGGCAAGCAAGCTATAACACAGCGGAGGGCAATTATTTTGGGCGGAGGGCCGCTTACCCAGTTTTAGTAAGCTGTCGAGGGCCGCGTGGGTACCCAGTTTTAGCAAGCTGTCAAGGGCCCCTTGACAGGTGCCCCGCCCCCTGGTCACCATCTTGGGACCAATGTCCCAATCTCTTGGGACCAATGTCCCAGGGCCAGTGCCAGCGGGGCCCAGAGTGGGGTGCAGGCTGGCAGGGGTCTGTGGAGCCGGGCTGGGCTGCACCAGCAGGGAGAGGGCGGAGCTGGCCCAGCTCCATAGAGCCCCTGCCACCTGGGACCCTGTACCCCTGCTGCCCTGCTCTGGGCCCTGCCGGTGCTGGTCCCGGAACACCAGTGTGGGCTCCACACTTCCACTCACTCCCAGTGCCCCCCAGCCCCACAGTACATGCAGGGGGCACCACACAGCCCCAATCCCCTGCTTGCTGGCAGGGCATGAGCTGGTGCTGAGCAATGGGAAAAGCAACCCCTCGCCCGCCCCATGGCTATCGCTTCCTGCTGCAGCCACTTGCAGCCCACGTGGGGCTGTCCTGAGCAGGCACAGGCAGCCCCACACAGGCTGCAAGTGGCTGCAGCATGGGGCGCTGGGCATAGGGCAGGCGAGGGGCTCCGTGCTCTTCCCCACGCTCTGCACCAGCTTGTGACCCACCCTCACTGCCAGCCTGGGCTCCGTGCCAGCTCCAGGCTCACCCATCGGGGCAGCATTTGTCACCACCACCTCTGGGCTGCCCAGTGCATGAGCTCCGGGCGGGCAGCAGCAGCAAACGCTGCCCAGCGTGGCAAGTGGGGAGGCCACTTTCCTCCATGCTGAGCAGCTGCTGCTGCTGCCCTGCACAGCCCGGACGGGTGAGCCCAGAGCCAGTGTGGGGCCCAGGCTGGCAGCAGAGGCAGGTTACAAGCTGGTGCTGAGCGTGGGAAAAGCAGCCCCTCCCCTGCCCCATGGTCGGCACCCCACTTTGGGGCTACCTGTGCCTGCTCAGGGCAGCTCTGTGCAGGCTGCGAGCGGCTGTAGCAGGGTGCCAGCCATGGGGTGGGGGAGGGGCGCTTCCCCCCCCTACCCCCGCGCTCAGATTTTCCCCAGGTCCCCCCCTACCCCTGCTGGGGCTTCTGGCTGGGCGGGTGTGCCCTGTTGTTGCAGGAACCTGTTGGGGCTTCCCCTGGGTCCTACTGCCCTGACAGGAACCAAGAACAGCTTAATATTAATTTTCTAAATTTTGTAGGGTCCCCATGGGCTGGATAGAATGACCTTGTGGGCCCGATGCAGCCCGTGGGCTATATTTTGCCCACCCCTGATATAATAGGTCTGCATGGCTAGGTCTTGCCTGCCTCTTACTATCTCGAAGCTTAGGTGACAATATGTTGCAAACACATCTTGCAAAGCCCTGCTTTAGTTCTGCAGCCCTGCTGCTTGCTCTACCTAAATCAGTGCCTCTCCCTAAGAAATTATTGTCCTCTTCTTCTTTTAACCTGGGTTTTTTTTAATGACTTAGTGTTCTATGACCTCAGTCTCTGGCCTTGGAAACAATCACCCTTCTAGTGATATGCAGGTAGAGAGTTCCTTAATGCCTGGCTCAGCCATTGTTAATGCAGAAGGAAGTGACAATTTTCACCCAATATGGCTACAGAAAGTGGTCTATAGCAGTGAACAAGGACAAATGAATGGCTGCAGACTGCTTAAAAATGGCTGATTGGGTGAAAATTTGCATAAGGGTTCAGAGGAAGATGTTTCAAAACAGAGCATCTTTTGTGATTTCTGTCTGTGCTGCCTCCCAGCTTACTACTGTTTTCAGAACGAAAGGGGGAAAAGGGAGCAGAGAGAGTTCAGTCTGGGCTTTTTCAGCCCTCTCGGAAGGGTGGGGTGGGTGTACTGGAGGCTTACCCAGGTGGGGGTGATCCAATTAACCCACCCCACTCGCCAGTGCCAGCTTGGGAACCCCTACAACCCCCTTTTCTAGACTCCCTTTTCTCCACTCCCATTCTGAAAACAGCCTAGGCTGGCAGGGAGGAGGGGCCCTTTCTAGGGGAGATTGGCTGCAGGCTGGTAGCCAGCAGCTACAGTAGATTCCCCTCGTCTCTGGAACCACCAGTGAAACCTCTGCTTTGTCTGGGGTATCGGTGTAACTCAGAATGCTGAGTTACCAAGTGTTTTCTGCAAAGTGTTTTCAGTTACAGCAGGGAGCTGCCCTTCTGTCTGTATCCTTAGAGACCTTTGGTGTTCTCCTTGGAGGTGTTTTTATCTCTGCTCATGTCATTACTCCTACAAGTCTCATCACTTTTAACTACATCCAGTTCACCATAATAATATCAATTAGGAAAACTGAGGCACTTGTAATATTCTTACAAACTAATACTAATACTTTTTTGTTCCCCATAGCATATATAGGCAACTGCTTTAATTTTTACCAAAGTAAGTATACACACAATTGAACAGTGGCATTGCTTGCCCTAATATCTTTTCAGTTATCTCTTTCAGATTAGTAAAGTTCAGCCACTGATGAGTAAATCTTATATAAAACATACTTGCAAAGTTTTGTAACTGGATACTTCCTTTGCTTGCTTTTTCTTTCACCGTAGCTGGTCCCTAGGGAGAAGCAATGTCAGCTATAAGTCTTGAGAACTAGGAGGAAGATGTGGCTGTCCTATTCCCATTCTCTTTTTGTATTAAGTTAGTAGTTTGAAACATAGGAGCATGTCCCAATTTGAAAGTTTCTGCTAGTTCATATGTTTGCACAAAAGATGAGTCAGTGATCAACTTTCTGAAGATATATGGAAGTCATTTCTGCCTGGCGAAAGCTTTTCCTGTAAAGATTATAGCTAGTGTTATGTTATGTTTAAATTGTAGAAGCATTGATGGTAATAACTAGATTATTCTAGAAAAAGTCTCTTTATTTAGAATACACAAGAGGACAATCATTAATTACCAAAATAAAATGTAACTTTTATGAAATCAGGATACATGCAGATTTTGAGAGAGATCAAACAAAAACCACAATAAAAAATTATCTGAAAGACTTATGAGGAGCTTGGTATTATGTTTGGTAGTGAAATGGAAAAGTAAAAATGCTTTTAATGGCTAAGAACAAAGAACAGGCTACCCTAAATTTAAAGTATGTGAAAGAAGGATTCCTTCACTCCATGTTCAAAAAAATATCTTAAATAAACTTCCTAACGCCCCTGACCTCTCCTGTCAGAGCCAGCTCCCAGTTGACTAAACTTGTTCTTTTCCTGTCTGGAAAATGCTGATTTGTTAAAACTGGAGTGTTTTATTGTAATATGTCAGTTTCAATTTTTTTTTTTTGGTCAGGATATTTTTTTCAGGTCTGGGAGTGGACTTGTTGATCATCTTAGAGAGAAGAGGAGACTGAAACCCATCCCAGAAAAGCTTAGAAGACTGAAACCCATTCCAGAAAAGCTTAGAAGGCTACCCGATTGACTACAGCAATCACCTAGAGTGTGGTTAATCCAAGTTCACATCCCTACTCTGCTGAATATGTAAATGATCTATATACAGTGAAATTGCTCCAATAAGAAAGACGGAGAGACTCATCTCAGAGTAGAGACTCCCCTCACTCAAGCAGGCACCGGGGATGTTGGAGTCCTTTTTTCTAAGGACTTGGGACTGTCTCCCACCTCCCTGGTGCAAGCCCTAAACTTCTGAACAACTGTTTTGAAGTGGATTGTGCTCCCATTTTCCATAAAAAGACTTTAAACAAAGGGTACAGTTCTACCCAATGCAGAATGTTTAAAAAAAAATTGAAATCTCAACCACTTTTACAAGATGGAAAGACCATTTCTCACCCAGGTCTACAGTTTATCAGAGCACATCCCTCTTACTGTGCATTGCATATGGTCAATTCCTCATTTCTACATTCATGGTATGGAACTGTGATGATTTCTATGGCAAGAAGGAAAAGGATGCTCTTTCTATGCCACCTCTCACAGGGGATTTATACCTAATCAAAGTATTAATAAGCCCTCTTTAATATTTACCACACTTATCCAGCAACTGCCTACAGTTCTGCTCTTTCATTTTTCAGATAGCATCTGCAGGTTATAAGCAGGTTTCCTCAACTTAACAGGAAAGTTGCTGTTACTCATCACCAAGATTAACAGGATACTTCAAGATTTTGCAGCACTGAGACATGATGCACAAAGACCAGATTGGAATTTAACATTGTCACCACTTGAGAACTAGGGTCCGATCACAGGGACCATGATAATGAGGATAATTTTTATTCAGTCATTGCTTTGACATTCTTGGAGTTTCAGCAGTTTTATTGTGATCCTCACTGGAAAAGATAATTGGACTTGATTCTGTCTATCCCTTTGTGGGGAGATGTGGGAGGCATGTGTGTGTAGAAGATGCAAAGAGCATTGAGACTTTTGCCTCCCCTTTTCTTGCCTTACCCTTTTGAAGAATGGAGCTGTTGTTTTCCGCTAGTGCCCTGCTGGCACTAGCTGCTAGCAAAGTGGCAAGGAGTTGAGTGGAAAATGTTGTAGTCCAGCCTCAGAGCATGGGAAAAATTCTGGCCGACTCCCTCTTCTCTCTCTGTTGAGCATGCCTGCTGCAAGATGCCTCTTTGCAGCCTCCTCAAATGTGAGCCACAGTTTAGGAGCTAGAACAAGGGTTGACAAAGTTTTTGGGCAGAGTGCAAAAAACACCCACAACTTTGACTTGGAAGATCTTGGTGTGCCAGGCCAGACAGCAGGGAGCCATGAGGGGCCTGATATTTGTTGTTGCAAAGCAGCCCCAGCTCCTTCCTTGCCATCCGCCCAAAGGTATGCATGCCAAGAAAAATGCTTGTGTGCGCCATGTTCTGGCACCCATGTTTGGGGTTGCCTACCCTTGTGCTAGAATTTTATCCTATGTAATTTAAGCCATATGTACTTGTACATGGGCAGTTCTAGAATTTTGAAAAGCGGGGTGCAGATGGTGAGGTGCATCATCACATATAACACTACACACATTTTTCTTCAGAAAAAAAGAGAAGCTTTATGTAAAGGGGGGCTGGGTCATGCCACCTGGAGCCAAGTTGTCTCTCTGCTGTAATAGTAGTGTTCTGTTCTTCGAAAATTCTTCTGCCACACCTTGATGTTAGAGAGCGAGGTACCAAACACTTTGAGACAAAAAGCTCAGTCAAAGGCTCAGGAGGTTGACTTATCTTCACAGGGCTCCACCATCCTCATACTCTGCCCTAACCACATCATATGTTCCGGATTTGTTGCTGCTTGCCTACTGGACTGAGGGTCCAGTCTTAGTCCTGTGAACACTGCTGCAATTAAAATGGGGTGCTTAGTGTTTAGGAAGATTAACACAACACTTCTATCGATAGTCAGCAGAAAGGCTTTATTAATTAAACAACGAGCTATATAGGAAAATGACAGGTAGGCTACTGCAATCTACAAACAACATCTATAATTAAGTCCAGTATATTTCTAGCCGTAATAGTGGTTTTCTCACCAGCACGGGCAAGGAAGTGGTCCTGATCTTTGCAGCTTCTCATCAGGTGTGGATCCATCACTGAGGGTGGTCAGCTGGGCACAGGTTATGATGGGTCTGTGTGGTGTTTCCCTTCTGAGATGAGCCCACTTTGCTGGCAGCTTCATCCTTCTCTTATACTCATTCTTCAAAGCATATTTTTCTTGATGGGCTGAAGATCAGGATCTAGATAGTGCTGACAGTGTGGAGGTCATTATCCTTTGGTTGTGTCATAAATGTTAGCCTTTTGGATCCATTTCTGGTTGCTGTGGGTGAAACTGACATGCACAAAAAGCCTTGATTGCTCTGGAGGTTCATCATTTGCTTAACTATAATATGGCTTGATTGCTCGAGCCCAACACCCTAAACCAGAGATATACTACTTGATTTAATTGCAGCAGGACTTGATTACTTGAATTGAGCACCTTAGACCCTGAATTGTAAGGCGCTATATAGGTTGTTGTAATAACAGGGCAGAACCCAAAATATTTCTCGACTGGCACAGACACCTAGATTGGTGAGGGATCTGATAACAATGGAGAGGCAGTCACTTTGAAAGGGGAACTTATTCATAATCAATTTAGTTGGGCATGGGGCTAACTTGATACCAGAGCCAGAGATGAGATTACCTGTATTGTTATGTTTCAGGTGGTCCCATTCATGAGTTTATATTCTTGTGAAAAAGGGCACTGATATTATAATTTAGTCATTTGAATTTTGCACATAGGTCCAGACAAGTTCTGTGTCCAGCAAACCCCCTAGTTGGGATCTTCTTTTAAGTTGGCTGCTTGCCCCGTTCTTCCCCTCACAGGCCCCAAGACAGCCACCTCTCAGTTCTAATCCCACCCTTACCTTCAGGGTTCGGATGAATTTACCCCTCCTAGCATGTAATCTTGTCTATGTCTCTTTTCTCTTCTAGGGTCCCAAAGCAGTTATCTCCACTCCTTGGAACTGGACTCACCGACAGAGTGGTCTCCTCCGTTGCTTTGCTGGCTCTTCCCAAGCAATTTCAGGGACTGAGTCTTTCCTCCAAGCCCTGGGACTGGTTCCTCCTCTTGTCTTCTCTATCTACACCTTACTCCCCTTTTCTCCAGACCGACCACGGACGCTCCCTTGGCATCCCTTTAAATTCCCTTTCCCCTCCACTGTGTCCCCCGTGGCAGCGTCTGATTCACTGTCTTCCTTTTCCTTTTTCAGCACAGTTTCTCTATTCTTCGTATGCCACACTGTTTTCCTTGTCCCAGGCTCAAACTCCGGCAGCTGGGCTTGCCGCCTTTGAACTGCCATGGTCCCAGCTGGTACCTTTAATTAGTAGTGGCATGGCATCTTTCCTGCCTCAGCTTGGCGCAGTTTCTTCAGCATCCCCGGGTAAGTTTTGTTTCTTTGTATTCTTCCTCACTTTCCCGTGGCAGAGTGTCTTGGCCACTCTGTCACACTTTACTAATATTGTAGGGGCCTACAGCTGTATTATTCTGTTTAAGATGGAAGCAAAATAAATATAACTTCATTGGAAAGACTTAAAAGTTATCTGCAAGGCTGTAAAATAGGAGATAGCAGAATTGCACAACAAAGGATAGCTTGATTAGTGAAACCTCACGATCATTAAAAATAATGGTCACTAACACCTGTGGAATGAAGAGTTTGGAAGGGATAAGGTAGATTATAATGAGCCCTGAAGTTAAGTGACTCCCTGAGTACTGCTTGCCTAGAAATACTGCTGCCATTGCCAGGCGATTGGTTTTAAAGTTTGGGTGGAGCAGGAATCAAAGTGGGTACTAGTGCCCTGTCCACCCCTGAATTCTTCACCTGCACAAAAGCACATAATAAAAATGTTTAAAAAATATGGCCCAAACCCTGGAGAGGAGCTCAGTTTAACACAGTCTTTATTCAGGAAAACTGCTAAAGTCAGTATAATTCTTAAGGAACTAGCTTTTAAAAGAGAATAGGGGAAATACATCTCCAATATAATGCTACATCATGTAGTATTATATAAAAAATGAATATTGCATACTGCATTGACATGTCTGCCTTCATTCATTAAGTCTCAGTACAGTAAATGTCTAATTTTCAGCAATACCGAATGACCACAAAATAAAGTGAAACCAAAAGGAGCCAGGGAGAATGTAAGGAAGGATTGAGCACCTCTAAAACTTACACTGTAAAAATCCTTTTGAGCAACTTTGAGAGAGGAAATAATAAGTATGGTGAACAGAAAAAAAGATATGATGCATCTTTTCTGCATGTACTTAGCGATCCTTTGTTTGTTTTTAGAAATGGTGTTTTGGCACCTTTTCATATGTATGAAAATCTTGAAATCCATGATGTTGGAAATGATCATGCAATATCCTTCAGGAGTGTAAATAATGCCCTTGGATTATTATTTTTATAGATGTGTGTTTCTAGAATTCATACTTTGTTCGGTGTGCATAGTTCAGTAAACAAGTGGTGATACTGTGTTTGATTAAGGATATGGTGAGTGGAGAGTAATACCTGAAAAAAAAAAAAATAATTTTATAGCTCTTTTGCCCTTTTAATGTATAAAAAAAAAGCTATTGGGAAAATAAATTTAAACTTGTGACTAATTCTCTCTTTCTTACTCAGAATCAAATCCTGCCCTTGGTTGAATGCATATAGATAGCTGCCATTGGAGTTTCTGGGGGCTGCACACAGGCATGAGAGGTAAAGTTTATCTTGAATTTTTCACTCACGGGCTGTCCACCATTCTTTTGAGATTGGTTTCAACAGGGAAGGACAATGAGACTGTGCATGTGAATCAAAGATTTGCCTCCATCCTTGCTAAGTCAAACTTCTCACTTACAACCTGCTGTGGTGGAGGAGCCTACTTGTGGCTGGTCACCATATTGGCCACACCTCCGTCTAGGGCAGTTTACCCAGTCTCAACTGCCATGACTTGTTGAGATATACAAGATAATAAGCAGGAGGCTACCCATTTTAATGTCCCGATGCCAAGGGGTTTATACACAACTCCAACCTCCCATTACTGTGTTTCATGCATGCAGATGGCATCCAAAATTATAGTTGCTCCCAACAGAAGCCAGGGCAAACTCTGCCCCTTGCTGGGTCTCTCACAGTGTTCTCATTCACGCTACACCCTCTCACAGGCCCTCATTTGCTCAGCCCCCTCTCACAGGGCCTCTTTCATACTGCCCCTCACTGGGCCACTCTCAACCCACTCTGCTCCTCTGAATGGCCCTGGGCCATCAATCTTGCTGACATATACATGTAGGCCCAGAGTATATGTAGACTTGCCTATATACACTCTCCCACAGCCCTTCAGGTGCCTCTCTTATGCCTAACACTAGACTGACTTTAGCCACAAGCACCTCTCTGGGCACTTGGTTCTTCTTGTCCCCCTTCCTGGGGCCCCTCTCTCACTCCTCACTGTGGCCGATTCTATGCCCCCTTCCTGGGCTTGGGATCTTATACCCCCAGGGACTCAGGTACTTTTCTCTTGGTGTACCTGGTCCCACTGTCTGATCTATAACTCACTGGATAGTGGGGGCTAGAGTTATAAGGTGCCCCTACCTGCCTTTCACTGGGGAGGCAACTGGCTTGGCATTTTTGGGGAGCTACCCTGCCACAGGTATCCCCACCAGGCCATCATTCCCCAGCAGGGTGCAGTTTCAAGTCATACCCAGGACCAGGAGCCTCCTGCCATCCCCATAGCTCCTGCCCTTACCTCCAAGGTATTCCCGAGCAGCTGCTCAGCCAGATGTTGTTCTGCCAGCTACCAGCAGCAGACTGCTGGCTCAGCCCTGAGGGCCTGAGCTAAAATGGAATTAGCTCTGTCCTCCAATCACAGGGAAGGTCATGTGACCACCTCATCAGGGCTGGCCTGCACCTGCTGGTTGCCCTGCTGTCACTCAAAGCCCTTAAAGTGACAGGCACCAAAGGTGCTCTGTCACACCTGCTTCTCATTTTAAGATGCCCAATGTGGTACTAGGGACAGTGTGACAATGGTGTATGTATTTATATAAAAATGTACCTAGTGCTCATTAAAAGCCATGATAACATTTTCGCCCAGATTCTTCTGCTTTGCAAATTTGCATTCTGTGCTGGTACAAAGTGGCTGGAAAACCAGCCAGTACAGGAGCATGAAGTTACCGTAATGCCACCTCCTTCCTACTGCTTGGAAAAAAGTGTATTCTCAGTGTTTCCCTGCATCTCAAGGATCTCTAGGTGTCATGATACCCCACTGGGAAGCCCTTCAGATGCTCTTACTCCAGGAAACCAGTATGGCAAAGAGCTGGCCCAGGAGTGAATGTGTGCCATGTTGGTTTATTTGTGCTCTCTTTGTGTGAGAGCTCTCCTTGACTGCTGTCAATCTGCTCTCCACCACGAGCAGATTATAAAAAGGGCATGTTTCCCCTTGTGTTTTCAAGAGTTTGAAAATTAGGATATTTGGGTAAAGTGCTATTTCAGTGGAAAACAACCATTTTGGGTTGGTGTATAACCATCAAAAGTTTTCCTATGTTACATCAAGTGCTCAGTTGCCATAAGCATGCTGTCTGGAGACAGAAATTGCTGCATGGTTATGTAAGGTTCTTTGGGTAGATGTGATATCTTTTATTAGACCAAGTGTGTAATAAAAGATATCACATCTGCCCAAAGAACCTTGCCTGCCTATGTCCTTAGACTAACATGGTTTCAGCCAGAAACCCTGATGCATGGTTACAGTGCACCAGTCACTTACTGAAGAACTGCTGCTGAAGATCCTAACGTGGCTCTTGTGGAGTGGGGGCAGGGGGTATTAAAAGGTTGTATGAAGCCTGAAGTAATTACTAGGAGGGAGAGACATTATCAGACTGCAAGGACTGGTAGCTTCAAATATAGCACAAATAAACTGCTTAGTGTCAATTAACATTTTAACAGGGCTCTGTAAATGAGAAGTGCTATATCAATGTTGGGTATTATTAATGTGTGTGTGTTTATACCCACATTAAACCGGACTTAGACTAATATGTGTGTTTTGCATGCATCATATGACTCATGATAGAACTTAATAAACATCAAGCTGCTATCACCACACTTTTGCATCCTGTGGAGTTCCTTTTAGTCTTATGGATTTGGTACCCAAACCCAAGAAACTCGATTTTAAAGTAAACAGTACCCAGCAGATAAAGCTATCTCAAAACAAAAAGCCTCCAGACATCCCTTCTTCCTAAATACTCCAGCTCCCCCGCATATTCTATAAGCAGAAGATTTACATTGTAGGCATTAGAGTGTGCACTTGATGGTAGTCTTGGTTTTTGTGCCATACATATTTTAATTAAATAACAATAAAAGAAAGAATAATGAAAATAATATTCAATAATCAAGGTGTTACTGAAAAAGTTTGACAATATTAAAGACCTGATTATGACACCAGCCTTGGGACTTCTTAGCTGGTGAAACAATCCCTAAGCTAACCCCATTTTGACACTATTAAATGGGTCTCTCCTGCTATCATTTTAGAGTTTTAGACTAATCATTAACACCTTCACTAGTAAAGGTAACCCTTGTGGACAAAGGATGGTAGACAGGGCTGTACTCCATCTCTTAGATCTTGTCTACAGGGGGAAATTGACCAGCATAGCTAGTGCAGAATAATCATTCCATTGTAATGTTGTTGGCTAGTTTTCCCCTGTAGACAAGCCCAAAATTATGAGCTAGTACAGTGACTGGTGCAACTTGTTCCCTAACCTCTAGGTATTAAAACAATATTATCACGATCAATATAATCATCCAGCTTTTTTCAACAAAAAAATGGTCATGACAAGATGCCTTTGAGGGTAGAAAGCCAAGTAATCTTTGGGGGGTAGGGAAATTCTCAGAGCTCCAAAATAGATTTGGGGTGAACAAAGGGGAAAAGGGTACACAACATATCTACAGATTGATTCCATGTGAACCCTAAGCCTCTTAGTACTGCATTTTTCTGCAGTCTCAGCCTCTCTTTTTTGCTATGTTTCTGGTCATAGTGTGAATGACATGCACTTGATATTTCTATTTAAGATTTTATAAGAACCTTGCTGCCACACTTGAGAAGCCACTCCTCTTCTATACAAACACTAGAGACCAATTCAGCCCTTGGAATTTCCATTTTAGTCTATGATCAAATCAGTATTGAAGATGATAGGCCTGATAACCCATAATGTTGATGGGCCTTATGTCCTATGATGAGGTGTTCTCCCTTTAAAATTAGGGGATTTTAGGAGATGTCCTTATAATATGACATAAGGACATAGGGGAAATTAATTTGCAACAGGAAATCAAGGAAAGACTTGCAAAAATGTCAGAGTTAAGAAACATTCACTGTGGTTGATTTATATTTGCTCTTTTTTCTTGTGTCTAATAGTCTAGAATATAATTTGATACCTATTGGGATGTTTCACTTGCTAAATTCTGAACTCTGAATTAATTTGCATAATCCACTTATGCATCCAGGAGTAGAACTGAACTGTTTGTATCAAACTGAATTCTATATAGAAAAATGTCTTTGTAATTATATGTTAAAATATTCATTTGGTATTGGTTACTGCTATCAAGCTTGGCAACCTAGGGATGTCCCCAGAAGTGGAAACATGTGTTTCCCCGGGGATGAACAGCAGCACACATTGTGTGCTGCTACTTGTTTCTGGGGAACACCCATGCCATGCATGCTCTGGTTCATGGCAAGTTGCCCTGGGTGGGGTAGGGGAGGCTAGGGCCAGCAACTGTGCTGGCCCCAGCAGCCTTACGTAGGGTCCTGGGGGCCTCTGGGAGCTGTGGCCATGGAGATCCTGCAGCAAGGAGCCAGACTGGCAGCCAGGGTATGGTTCTGGCCAGCCAGTTTCCAGTTTTGGGTGGTACGTATTGCCACTGTGTACACCGCCCCACTTTTTTTAGGCACAGGTTTTTTTGACCCCAGGATATCCTGGGGCCAAAAACCACCCCCTGCATCGCAAATTAGCAGTGTGGAGAACACCTGTATGTGCAGCATGTGTGGGGTATGGCACCACAGATGGGTCTGCGGCGCCACATACCACATGTCCACGCTCATTGGATGCACTCCCTGTGTCCAACGCTTTTTATTTTTAGCCTTTCCCATTATTTATGGTGGTGAGTAGACTTGAATAATCAGTACCCAGCAACTTAATATCTCAATGTTCGCATAGAAAGATATCCCATTTCCCATGACTCTTTCAAGCTTTTGTAATTTTGTTATCATTTACTTTACTACTCGAATTGGGAAATCTAGCTTCCATTAGCATTTTAAAACAATCACCCATGTACCACATCTCTGATTCAGAGCTTCACATTCTTTTGTCTCAGATTACTTGCTAGGTCTATTTTTGGGCTATTGCTATAATTAGGAGGCTTGCACTTTAATACAAGGAGCTTCGTTTTAATAATACAGCGCAATGTTTTAAGTTGATGACATGTACTTTGAAAATTACTCTGCAAACATTTATAAAGCTATATATTTGCTCACAAATATGTTATAGTCTTTCACAGCATAGACGATTTAAGAATGCGCCCTGTAAGACTTATGATATATTGTTGCTTTATCTGGACCTGGCAACAGACTGAGGTCATCCTGACACCGAGTGAGTCATTTTTAGTTCTTACTAAAATACAGCTGAAAAAGCATTAGGTGGTATGGCAGAATAATGAAATAGCTTTTTCTATCTCCTGTATCTACTATGTCATCTAGATATTAGATGTACAGTTGAATTGTATGGTATGTCTTTTGATTTTACATATGCTTTCTATTATAGAGGTAAGAATAAAATAAATGAATGTATATCGTGAAGTAAGATACCCATCTTAGGAAAGATCTTGGTTTGTGGTAGAATGGACAAGGCTAGATCCTTTATCGAGTCACCCTAGGTATAGTTCCATGCATCCATTATATCCCTAAGGAAGACTCATACTGCATATTCCAGATTGAGATATCTGCAGTCATCCTACAACCAATACCTTATTTTATTTTCATATCAGAAAAATAACACTTTCATACCAGAGTTAAAATCTCTGCAGTATTTCAGAAGTCAGCCATGTGTACACTGCTGGGGAATTTTGCATCAGTCATGAGTTATATAGAAAATGTCATTATATCCCAGACATACACTTTACTTCTACTTACTGTATAGTGATGTGGCTAATATTCAAACCACCAATCCATCACAATAACCAGAATTATGATAAATATTCTCATCCATTAAGATATTGGGCAATGCTTCTTGATGCTAGTAAACTCGTTCTAATTTTGACTGTCTCTCTTTGTGTCTATATTTCTAAGCTGAATTATTATTCCAATGCTAAACCATAACGCAGAATGATGGTCTCCAGTATGTTATGTGTCTCGTCACAGTTTTATGAAGTATGAGTTTCCCTGTGGACTGTGCAGAGCTGTACACAGACTGGACATTGTAGAACCATTGAACAACTAAAAGTAACACCTTTTTTTTTGCAATCTTTGGTATGAAAGGATAAGATTTCATGGGCAGAACTAAGTTTGCTTGCTGTCTTAACTATATATTTTCATACTTCCAGATATTTTGATTTAATTTTAGCTGTTAAGTTGCTGGGTTTCCAGTGTGTTCTGAAGATAAAGGTATTTGTGTGAGGCTTCACCTGATGCAAAACCAGTATCTATTTTCATCATTAACTCCAGCCTAATACAATTTATTGTTCATTGATTTTATTAGCAGCTTTGTTTGTTTTAAATTTGAATGTTTGGGCTTGCTCTTTGCAAATGGAACCAGAGGACAGATTCTTCACCCTGCTGGAGTGTCCCAGAAGCATCACAATGTCACAAGAGAGATGTGAGAGAGCTCTTTGCCTCTTGAGATTCCCTCCTTTCCAGGCTACACTGATGGGTTTCGTTTTGCTCTTCAGTACTTAAACGAGCTATGTCAGGCCTATGAGGATTATCTTCCCATCCCCCTCCTTTCTCTTTCTTTGCCTGAGAGCCCCTTCACAGTGCCTACTTATTTATTTTCCTTTCCTCCACACCTCCACAGATCTAGAGAATTCAGGACACTGCCACAGTGATCTCAGCTCCTCTTTGACTGTAGCTTATAATGATTAAGATTCCTAAGTAACTTGTCTCTGGACAAGATCTCATTTCCAAAGACCAAAAAACTATCTTTGTCAGCTATTTGGAGCTCTGAAAACATATGCAGAGCTGCCAAGAATCATTCATTATGCTTGATGCATTTGCAATTCTCCACTATACAATCAGATAAACCAAATGGTGTCTCACCTTTCCTGCACTATAGGGCTTGTTTGTCCCAGTGAGATCAGACAGGGAGCAACAGGGCAACCTTTTCTTTATGCTGGTACAGTACCAGCAAAAGGCTTAACTCAGGCTTGTCCAACATACAGCCGCCATGCAGCCTGCCAAGCCATTTTCTGTGGCCCATGGTGCTGCGACAGGAAATGAAGGTAAATACGGTTTACTTTCGTTCCCACCCCTTGTCCCTCCCCCAGCCTCTCAGCAGCTTCCTAATGGCTGCTGAAGGGATGGGGAAGGGACAAGGTTCCCACACCCACCATGTCAGCTTGACGTTGCCGACGCGATGAGTGTGGGAAGAGGAGTAGCCACGTGCTTCTCAGGACAGGCTCAGCTGCACTTTCCCCCTACCTGCACCAGTCAGTCCTGAGTGGCACACGGCTCCGCTGCCACCTTTGCTGGCTGGTGCTGACCCAGGAGGGTCTGTCCCATCCAGAGCAGCATGCAGCTGAAGCCAGATTCCCACGAGCTGCTGGGGACGGGAGGAGCCCAGCTGTGTTGGCGCCGGCCAGCAGAAGTGGTGTTGGAGCCGTGTGCTGCTCGGGACTTAACGGTGCAGGCAGGGGAAAATGCAGCTCAGCCCCTGCTGATCCAGTCGGGCTTGTCCTGTCCCGAGCGGCACACGGCCTACATCAGGTCGCTTCCCATGTGCTGCTGGGGATGGGAGGAGCCCAGCCGGGTCTGCACTGGCCAGCAGATTGGTATAATGTGACAAGCCTATGGCTGGGGAGGGGTCAGGCTCCCTAGATCTGAGACCTGATGTAGGCTTTGGCACAGAGACTCACTCTGGAACAACATGCTAATAAACTTGTGTCTATACCTGCCAGGAACCCAAGTAGCAGGTGGTTGATATCTGGTAAGCTCATGTGAGGAAAGACTGCTTATTGCTTTCTGCATGGCCTTCAGAATGTTTTTATCCTACTAAAATATGCCATACTTTGTGAGAGTCATTGCCACTGTATGAGAAAGCAGAATCATAGCCACTGAACTAAATTCATGCCCCATGGGAATAATCACAATTCAGCAAAATGGGAAGGAAGGAAAAGCCAGAGTTCTAAGTGTGCACCCTAAAAGAGGCCATGAAAGAGTCAGAAGCACAACCTTAGAACCAGGACAGCTTCCTGGTGACGGCAGTCCAGGAGGCATGATGGGAATCCTTTACTCTCATGAGATTTAGGAAAGCAAGGACATGAGAACAACATGTAGGCAGAGACAGTGTAGGGCCTTGGAGCCATGTTACTAAGTGAGGACAACTGTGTTTCCACTCTGGTCAGTGACTAATTGTGGGTACATCTGCACTAGCTTCAAGCCACTCAAACCTGCTGCCAAAAAATAAGCCCTTCCTACCCGCTTACACTTTCCCTGCTCTGAACTGGAAATGAGGCAGTAAGGGCCCTTCTAGGGTGGTCCAAGGACAGTAGAAGCAGATCACATACAGAGAGTGAGAGATGTTCCCAGAATGTCTTCACCACATTTCTTCTGAAAAGCCGAGATGTCCTGAGGTTCATTTAATGTTTGTAAAATGCTTGGAGAGCCCCACATAGATGCACTGCATAGAAATGCAAAATATATTTTTACTTATTTGGTTGGCACTTTGGGCTGAGATTTTCAAAGCTGAGTCCAAAGGTCAACTTCCATTAAAATGAATGAGATTTAGAGGGCTCCAAATCTTTTATGACAACTTTGTAACATGCCTATCTACCCCTTTTTGCAAATCTCAGCCATAGTTTGGAAGCTCAGTCAAAGAACATAAGAGCATAAAGTGCCATGCTTGCTCAGCCCAATGGTCCATCTAGCTCAGTATCCTGTCCCGAACAGTGGCAGAGGTGGATGCTATAGAGGGAGAGTTTGGAACTGGTTAGACCCATTTCATTGTCACTTCCTGTCTTGCAACTTCATTGGTCTCAAAGGTCATGTGACATCACTTCCTGATATGATACCCTTCCTGTGAGGTCTTTAAATGTAGCTTGCCGGCCCACTGGGTGATAAAAAGTTCATGATCCAGCCCCATATTCAAAAAGGTTGGACACCCCTGTCTTAAATGAAGGCTTGCAAGCAAAACAGTGGGCAGCAACATGAGGAACAGTGCCACCTACTGGCAGAAGCACAAAACACAGACATAACACTCCATGGGTAAAAGTCTGTTCCTTGCTCTTCCTGCAGTAATTCCTCTCAGCCACTGGGGGCAATGATGGCCCCAGACTTGAAGGCAGATAGGTTGCCTGTTTGGATCTCCTTTGTTGGCTTTCTGTGCCATCAGCCATGGTGTACAGAGGTGGCACAGGTGGTTGGGTGCCTCAGTGACAGCTGGAGGAATGAGCCTGTAATGCAGGGTCAGGTGGGCAAGAGAAGGTTGGGATTAATGTGATGATCAGGGACAGATAAACTGGAGAGAGCTGAACACTCAGGATCTGGGCACAGTCCTGGATCTCAGAGCTGTGTCCTGGTGTTCCCTGGGACTTCTTGACATGTGAATAGGGAGATGGGGATGGGGGTTAAATAGAGAACAGAATGGGGGGGCTACCAGAGGGCTTGAATCCGTCAACTGCCTTCCCACTCTGTCTCCTTTCCCTGGCAGAAGGCAGGGCAGGGTGGCACCTTAGAGACTAACTTGTTCAGAGAGACATGAGCTTTTGTAGGCAACATGCCTACTTGGTGACTTGCTAAGAACTTCATAGTATGTGATGAAGTAGGCCATCACCTACAAAAACCCATGCATCTCTGAGCAAGATGGTCTGTAAGCCAGGGGTGGGGAAAATATGGCCCGTGGGTCAGATTCAGCCCACTAACGTATTTTATCCAGCTTGTTGCAGGTCTGTGTGGGGAATGGATCATGGCTCTGACCTGGGCCTCTCCTGTCACCGCCCCGCAATCCTGGCCCCAGCCACCCATCCTGCTGCCCACCCACCCATGGCCCCATCCCATCTGCCTGGTCCTGGGATGGTCTTCATGGAGACCCCACTTGCTCGCTCCATCTGGTGTCCCCTGAACCAGTCTAGTAATCTACCACTTAGGGAGTTTTGATGAGCTGGAGCGGGCCCTGGGGAGCAGGTGGGGGGTGCTGACCCAGCTCACAACGGTTCACTAAAACTTCCTAAATTGCTCCCCAGCCCAAATAATTGCCCACCCCTACTCTAAGGAGCAACCCTACCCCACTTTGTGCCTGATGTCAGACTAACATGGCCTAGCTACCTCTATCTGTCTCACTCTCAACACTGTGCCATCAGGACTCAAGACTCCTGTCAGCCTTCCTCTCATTACCTTCACTTCACTCTCCATCTCTGCTCTCAGTGCTCATGGAGACCGGCTTGAGGGAAATCAGTGGCTCTTGCCACCAGTGAGAAATGTTTCTCACGGAGCTGGCAGAACTGGGCAGCTAAACAAGTGGTCCAGAAAGGCATGAAATGGGGGAGGGGCAACTGAACTGAGAACAGAAGCAGTTTATCCTTCTTAACATCTTTAATTTAGCAACCTCTAAAATCTAAAACAAAAACCTTCTTGCCTCACAAGCAGTGGAACGGATGAAGGAGTGGGATTAAAGTCCAGCTGTTATGTGTGTGGGGGGGGGCACACAAGAGTTAAAAATCCAGTTGTGTGGGGGAGGGAGAGCAAAGGGGATTCAAATATGGTTTGATCAGATACCTCAAACATCTGGCTGGTACAGCCATGCCATCTGGCAAGAGAGGCTGAGAATTTGGTGCTGGGGAAAGCGGGGAGGCAGTGTGTGCTGCCAAACTCCAGGGCACAGAGGGTGGTGATGAGCGTCTGCCAGAAGAGAGCCCTACAGTCCAGATCTGGCCCCTGCCTTAGGCCAGCCTAGGCTTGGCTGCAATTGTGTCCACAGGCTTTTTTCTTTTTTCAAAGAAATTTTTTGTGTTTCAAGCCAAATCAAGTCCACACCTGTGAGCCAGTCCAGAACCACACCTGGCCCAACAACCGGCAAACATCCTCCACCCCCGCCAGGGGCTTCAGATATTTCCAGTCTTTTGGCGGGCGTCCTACGTGCAGGCCCAAGCCCGGAGGCTTGGGGTTTGGATGCCCCCAAGTTTCGCCTGCCCTCGGCCATACGGCCGCAGGAGCAAGTTAGGGAGGAGCCTCCCATTTCTATAAAGTATGTTTAGAGCCCCAACATCTGGGCGGGTACTAAACCACTCAGAAGAACAGTTATCCCCGGGAGCGCTTAAGGAAAACTGCCTTCATGGACCCAGATAGTGGTGTTTCCCCTGCCAGGTAAGCATGGGAAGGCTGTCGCCTGTCCCGGCAGTGGAGCCCCACCCCCTGCCCTCAGCGCAACGAGGTCTGTGCGGTTGTTGCAGGCCCTGCAGCGCCTTGGGGCTTCAGCCTAAAGCACCAGCCCCGCCCCGCCCCGCCCCGCCCCGTCTTCCGGGCTTGGAGCGGCCGCCCCGCCCCTGCGCGCCTGCTCCATACCCTCCCCGGGCCCGGGGGCGGGGCGGGCCCCGGATGCACTCCGTGCGCGGCCCCAGTTCCTGTGCGTGCCTCCACCTCGCGGGGCCGGGGTGGGCGTCATGTCGCTGGTGGCAGAGGCGCTCGTGAGCCAGATCGCAGGTAGGGGCCGGGCGGGGCGGGGCGCGGCGCGTCGGGCTTCCGTAGCCGCGGGGCGGCCGCTCCGTGCCCCCAGTCAGCTCCGCGGCCTCTCCCCGGGCGCCCCTCGCACGTGGCCCCGCGCCCTGCCCCGCAGCGCCGCCTCCTTCCCCGCAGCCTGCTCTCTATGCCCCTGTGCTCCGGGCACTGTTGGGGCCAAGCTGAAGCCCCCCGGTCCCCGGCTTGTCTAGGGGGTGCCTAGTTCGCCGCCGTGATCAGCCCCGTCCGCGAGGGGCGGCGATGTTCTTGCTTGCTTGAAGTGTTGCCTGGAAGTCCTGGTTCAGGCCAGCAGGCCCTGGAGGCAGGCAAGCTGCGCGTGGCTTTGTGGCTCTGTAAAGCGTGAAACAACTTTTTTTTCTTTTTTGTAGCCAAGGTGTCACCCCAGGTAGGTTTCCCAAACAGCCGGGTGCTACAGGTTTGGAAGGACAGGAAAGAGTAGGGCAGTCACCCAGCCTGACCACCTGTATCACACACACAGCTGCATTTCACCACCTGATCCCTTTATCAAGCCCTTAAACTTTGGGTGATGTAGGGCCTGCTTTTATCTTCATCTAAAGATGTCACGTGATGAAGACTCCAGCATAATCCTAGGTAAGTTGTAGTTAGCCAGTGGGATGTTCACTCACCTGAGTTTGTCCAGCTTCACCTGGCCGGTAAGAAGGGGGAGTGTTAGATTAGCAGAAGAGGCTAAAGTACTCTTTGGGTAGGAGAAATGGGGGCCAGTGGCACAGTAGAAGACATCTGTTGCTTCTAAGAAATGCCAGAGTGATACTCCACTTCTGTGGGGTTTAGGATTTACAAAATTACAGCTACTTCTCTTGCTCCCTCTGAAAAATTGTTTCAAACTTTCCTCCTCAGTTTTTGAAGCTGAGTCTTAGCAGGCACTTAGCATTGACATGTGAGTCAGTGCAGCTCTGCTGCATAAGCTGACATAAGCCTTGTCATAAAATACAAGGAGTACAAGTCGTCATAAATTTTAGGAGAAAAGATGTTCTTTTTCTGTTTTTAGGGGAAAATACTTCATTCATAGTTTAGCTCAAGGAGTTCAGGAGAATCTTTATTTTCTTCACTGAAAACCAGTGCAGTGGCCTAGTTTTCCCTTTTTAAGTTAATAAATCTAGTGATTTCATTTTTCCCCTACTACAAATGCCATAAATTCTGCAGAAGCATAGCATGTTGTAATCTCTTTGAACTCCAAAGCAGGAGGAGCAGAATGTTTGTCTCCTGGGTGAGACCTTCCTTTACCCATAAGTTCTTATGCAAGAGCTGCTGATTTGGATTTTTAACTGCTGCATACTAAAGACTAGAAATGCCTGCCTCCCTGATTCTCATTGTGAAAAAGATTAACCAATAGGAGTGAAGAGGCTAAGTCACTTAGTCGTATTTGAGAATTTCACCGTACCCTCGTCTTTGAGTGCAGAACCACCAATAGCATACAGCTGTGCAATAACATCAGTGCAAGTGATGTTAAGTTATTTTGGGCAAACTGAATGAAGGAAGTTAAGGCCTTTATTAGTGCAGATAAAAAGTGGTGCCCTAGCAAAACACTGTTTTTTCTGATGTATTTATTGAATACTGCATTTTTCTTGTAGTGAATGAAATATTGTATGGTGTTGTATATTTTACTGTATAGCCTTTATATCTATTATAACAAAATAGTTGGTCTCAGCAAGTTGTCACTTTAGAATGCTCACAAGCACAAAATCCCATAAAAATACCCTATAGACATTCTAGTTACTTATGTTGAAAATGTTAGAATGTTATAGTTGGGGGAGGAAGAGCCTTCATTGCAAGCTATAACAACATATAAATCAGGGTTAAGTACAGGGGAAGAAAAATTAAAATGTCTGAAAATCAGTTTGCAAACAGCCTTAACTCTTTCCTCTCTAAGCTTAAGCAGCTCACCTGTATGCCCTACAGGGATCTGTATCCTAGTGCACAATAGGTATAATATTTGCTACGTGAGCTTCAGCCCACATGATAACAGCCTGCATTTGAAAATTTTGGATTCTGTCTCTGTTTGAGCCACCTTGCCTAGCTGTAAACCCTCATTAAAATTTAGCCTTTCAGAATAAGTCAGCTACTACAACAAATCATTCCATCATCAGAGAGAGAAGCTCATTCTGATCTTAATTAAAGAGCATTGCTAGTACTCTTTGTTATCACCCTTTGCACTGCACTGTCTTTTCAGAATATAAATGCCCTGGTGCTTAGTGTATTCATCTCCTTTATGTACATTTGATACATGAACACTCACTGTGACCCCAAGTATTGTACAAATACTAGTGGTAGATCAATCTACTGAACCTTATTCTTTAACACAAAGTTATGACTTTATCTGTCCTTTTCCAGAAGCTGATCGGTGCAAAAGCATTTATCTGCCTACAAAGTAATAAACACTTTAGTCATTCTGGATGACAAGCTATAAAGTCACAGATTGGAAGTAAATAAAAACAAAAACACTATTTTGTTCACGTTGAAAGATTTGTCTAGTAACAAATTCATTCAGGATTTTGATCAATATTCATGCCATGTTTTTACATTATCAGAGACATTGTACAGTAACTAAAGCTACAAAATAATATAATGACTCTCCAGCATTATATGAGTGGATTTAAGAAACAAAATAAAAATCTTCAAATGTGCTGTCTCTTATTTTGTATACTGAGCCCTCTGAAAAATTGAAGTTCAGAGTACTTCTCTGCCTTAAATATGAAAAACATGCATACCTAATGTAATGATATTTTTGAGGGTGAATAACATGCTGTATTGGAAAGAAAAGTGATACTATTTAAATGCTTATTGTTTTAAAATGCTCTTATTTCCTATGTTTCTGGTTGTGAACACTCATCTCTTATTATGTATGCATACCCAGGTAATTTGACTGAGGATTTTTTTAAACATCTAATAAAAATGAAATTTGATTGGCTTGTAATAGAGGGTCCTGTTCATGGGAACAATCACTTTGTCATGACAGTTCTAGTTAACTCTAACTATTCCAGCAATATAGCAGCCATAAACTGTGGTTCTTGGTACATGTACAGTTAAATGTACTAATTTCAACAGTGTGTTTTCCAGAAATGTATTAGAAGTTGAGAGGGGTTTTTGGAGTACTGGGAAGATGAGTCATAACTTCTTTGAAGATATTGACTTTTCAGGTAATGCCTAGCCTCACTTTTACCACACTTTATGCAGTGTCTTCAAGACTGCGTATGGCGTGTCATACTTAATCACTTGTCCCCCTGCTTGCACATCTGCAAAATTTTAGCAGTCTGGTGAATGATAATTTCTTAGGGCATCAGCATTCATTCTGTGCAAGTAGCATCCTTTTGAACATGCTGAGCATAGTCTGCTGTTCTAATGCACTAATGATTAAATATAAAATGATGATCAAATCACTTATGTAGACTAGGAAGCTCTTTATGGTAACATTGGCTATGTAATGCTAAAACTATTTACTCATTCTTGTTTTGAAAAAACAAGATATTGCTGCTCTAACCCAGGGGAAAAAACCTCACATTTTGACAATGTGTTTGTGATTTGGAAGCATAAACTTGTCATGCATATTAGATATTGCATATGCAAAAAATACATTAATGCCCTCAAAATATATTTTCCAAAGACTATATTGGGGGGGGGGGGGTTTGCAGACTAATTGTATATCAATCCTAAATAAACATAATAAGAAGTGAATGTTTGTACTACTAGACAGTTTGGGATCCTAGCTTTCAAAGGGTCTAATCTCTTGAAATCCTTTCTCCTGATATTTGTTAAAATCACCTAATAGAGATTATGCAAAAATACTTAATTGATGGATAAAGGATTGAAGGGGGTGGACAATTTTCCAAGCACTTGTTCTATATCAGCAATCAAAAAGTAGAGAAAATAAAGTCACAAAGTGTCCTGCTGTTTCTCGCAAATCGATGTTTCTCTCATAAATGAACAATACCCAGATTCTTAGTCTAATTTTAATACTATGGTAAATTGACAATAGTTTGAGAAACATGCTACTACTATAGGTGTGTATTTTACATTCTCAGTAAGTCTGCCCTCAGTGTAATAAGTCTCCTTAGAAATACATTTTTAAGTACGTATGTTTACATATAAAAACCAGGATTTTGCTCATAGCAAATATGTAATATAGAATAAGGCTTACCATATAAATTTTCTTCCAGATAAAAATCCAAAGTCTAAATAATACACCAACTATGTAGGCATTCTGTATACTAAAATACTTACATCTGAGCTTCCATGTTACAGGAGAGTAATTGCACTTGTTTAAAAATAGGTTTGAACTATCAGCAGTAGTATCTTCAATTGATGTGAAAGCATTCAAAACAAAAATAGCTTCAAGTCATATTTTGAAATCCTCTCATTCTGGTTTTATGTCCTTTTATAGGAAGTTATGTAAGAATAAGCCATAAATAAATTGTTTTATTTCTAGGATACTAGTGTTACCTGAAATCCTTTTGGTTTTTGGATGTTTTGTGCCCTCAATCCAACCAATTGCTCTGGGGATTGCCTGCCTAACCTCTTGTAGATTGAAGGAAAAATAATTTACTTACTTTAGTATTATCGTCTGATATGTATTTTATCTGAGTTAGTATTTCCTGGTCTGAGAAACAATACAATTACAGCTCATAAAAGGAAGATTCCTTCCCAGTTATTTTGGGATTCATTAAACCCAAGCACTCTCTCTCTAATTGGTATTTACTGTTTCATGTTTTCTGTTAAAGTAACAGTTTATCTTGTCTCTTGCCAGAAATCTTGATTGCTTTTTAAGGATATTACAAAATCAGCAGCTGAAAAGGAACATAGTAGATATAGCATATTTTTAAATATTAGTAACACTCAATACTGCTTTATTTAGTCTTTTGAGAACTTGTACAAATAGGGTTTTTCACTTTTAAAATGTTTTGGATCTGAACAAAACATTCAGTTTGCAGAGGAAATAGAGCACAAGTATTGCCTTTAGGGAGGCATTGTGGATTCCCTCCCCAGCCTGCTTATTTTCTCTGGCTCCAAGATGCTCTTGCTGCACATAAGTGCCCTTCCTCTTACCTGATGAGGCCTGATGATTTTTTGACCCTTCCAGCTGCTGCTTCTCTTTGCAAAACCCAAGTGAGAGAACTTTGTGGTTGCCATTCCAAGCTGTAGTGATGTGGGCACAGAACAGGTGTTGCATTCCATGACTTTGTTGGCACACTCCTAGATTTGCTCTCTGAGAGTGCATCCAGACAAGTGCGTATGTGTGCTATGTGGCTGTGCAGACCCTTCTGCAGTCCACATGCTGCACATGCAGGCATTCTCTGTGATTTGCAGCATGGGGGTGGGGGGTTGACCCCAGGAAGTCCCAAGGAAAAAAAAAAACCCTGCCAAAGAAAAACGGGGCATAGAACATGGTGGCAGTGTGCGTCATCCAAAACAGGAGTCTGGCTGGCTGGAGCCGCGCTCTGCTGGCCAGGCTTCCTGCCATGGCTGCAGCTCCCAGAGGCCCCCAGGACCCCAGGCACAGTTACTGGCCCCAGCCTCCCCTGCCCCACCCAGAGTAACTTGCCGTGCACCAGAGTGCGCATGTCATGGCTGTCCTTGGGCAAACAAGTGTTCCTGCTCATCAGGAAATGCCCAAAATGGGTAATGAATGAGAAACTACAGTAGGCTGGGTTGAAGTGTAGGGCACATTTTGTGGTAGAGGGAGTCAGAAGAAGGGAGGTATCCATTAGGGTTCCTCAGAGGATTTTTTTTTTTTTTAATTCATTCTTATTTAATGGTTTCATTAATTATTATGAAGCAAATGTGAGCAGCATGTTAATGTGTACATTTAATTATCCTACACACTGAAAGAAACCACATATAAAAGTGAGGCTAATGATGCAAAGTGAATCAAAAAGTTAGAAGCATTGACAGAAAAAGAAACTAAGAATGTAGAAGAAAATTGAAAAAATGCAAGTCTCAGCTGAGCAAAAAAATAACAGATAATGAATTTGAAGGGTGAAATCTAGGAGGTAGAAATAATGACATAGGTGCAGGAATGATGGGTATTGATAAAGTTTGACAAATTAGCATTGCTAGGTTGCCCAACAGGCTTGTGCCTGGCATGACTTTTGGAGTTCAAAGAGAGTTGTCACAAGCCCTGATGCATTTGTGTCTGGGCAGCCTATTAGTGGCAAGATAACTGACAGTTGGAGAGTGTGCAGGAAGTGGAAAAAATAAGTTATTGGGAAGATGGAGACTTGTTTGAAGTAGGGGCTGGCAACCTTTTGCTGGTTCAGGCTGCCCTTTGTGAACCATCCACAAGTCTCTGGCCTCAAGAGTAGCTTGCACTTACCCTTGCTGCTAATTTTTTTCCAACTGCTCTGCAGTGAGAATAAATGCAGATGTGATAGAAAAGCAGGTTCTGCAGTGGAGAGGAGCACGGAGGAGGAGATTGGCAGCGTGGTACAGCTCTATGCTCTCACACCTCTATGCCAGATACAGGCCATAGGCTGTCAAGTCTGTATAAAGTACAACAAATGTAGGTGACTTGGCTACCTATTAATTCAAGCTGAACAATTCTCATGGTTAAAATGCCTCATTTTTATTAGTGGCTGAATCAGAGTCCAAGTGAGTTGTGGGATGTAAGTTTTAAGCGCAATTGAAGGCTACATAATTAAAAGGTATCTTTTAGAGTAGTTATAAAAAAACCCCAACCTAGAACCAGAAACTTACATACTTTCTCTAGGAACAGGGACTACTGAATACCCTTTTAGGATTTAATCTAAAAGCTCTCTGAGATTTCTTAACTTTTCTGTCTCTTGTTGACTACTTCTCTGTAATCCTAATCATCCTCATGCTTCTTTGTTTTTAGTAAAAGTGATCATCTCCCCTTAGGAGTCTTCAGCACCTTGTAAGATCAAAGTGTGTAAATGTGTAAGCGTGTGTGTGTGTATACATGCTATAGGCAGTTGATTCAGAGATGGGAACCAAAAGTCACAAATGGTTAGACCAGGGGTGTAAAACTCATTTTACCCAGATCAATGGCCACAGGGCCAGATGAATGGGCCAAATGAGTGGTGCATGGCAGGCCCTTGTCTCTCTCCCTTCCCCCTGGCCTGTATACCAGGGATGTTCACAAGCTATGTGACTTGTAATTTTTTCTTCTTGCAGGAAGTATTCCAAGGATGGATTTAATTGAATAATGCAAATTTTCCATCTGATTTAATGCACATACTTGAACTTGAATCACGGTCCTGCAAATATCCATCAATCTCTCTCTGTTATTTAAAAAAAAAAAAAACCCCCAAAAAACCTGATGTGTATTTTTGGCAGATCCCAAGGAATTACTGACACTAGAACTTGGTTCTTGACCACTGTTAGTCTACAGTATTAGACCAATTTAAAATTGATCGGAGTACCTTACTGAAATTGATCTGTGCTTCCACGTAGGTAGGTTGAACTGGCTGCTGTTCAGGCAGCTAATTCATAACTTAGTTGCACTTTTTTTATTGATCACTACTAATGGATGTGGTTTCTTTTAACTACTTTGGTTCCAAACTGACTGCAGTATCACTGCATTAGTCAAGGTTTATTCATGCACTTTATGTACTGCAGGTTTTAAAGTATTAATTACCAGTATTTTCTTATATTGAGGCATGCTAACACCACTGAATTGTAAATCTTCACTCTTTTCTTTTAAAAAAAAAATAAAATTGGTAGTTTGCCTCCTATTTGATCTGTCGTGTTTAAAAAAGAGAATCTATGTATTTTCCTCTCCCCCCCCCCCGAAGTCTGGAGAATAACAGCTGTTGGTGTAGTGTTTTGGGGACCTGTGAGCATAGCTGTCAGGCTGACTACAAGACAGTTTTTTCCACTGTAATTGGCACCTATTTTAGACTAAGATGTGGAGGATCACAATCCTCAAGTCAGCCAGTAGGAAATGCTGAAGAGCAGGACATGCCTGAAATTCCACGCTGGTGATGGAGTTGGGTATTTATGTGAAACTTGGATTCACTGCTTGAAACCCTCTCATAATTTAGTCACCTACATAATTCTTCTTGGTACGGACACCTGGATCATACTTTTAAAACTTAACTAGAGAAGGAAGAAATGACAATATCCATCTCGTATAATAACCTAGTGATTTGAAGGCTCTGGTTTTAATCAAGTACTAAATAAACCCACAGTAACGAGAGTTACTGTGCAGTAGTGCCAGCAAACAGCTTTTTTGTAACACTACCGTGCAGTAGCCTAATAATGCTGCACAGTAGTGTATTAGCACTGTTTGCTGTGATGCACTACTACACAGTGTTATTAGGCTACTGCACAGTTAGCATCTCCTGTAGATGCGCCCACTGTTCTAAATTTTTTTAACTTGGTACATGTGGACTTTGCAAAGGTTGAGTTGAAACTCAGTATTGATGAATAAGACACTGATACTCTGTTCTGTTTTGTTTTTAACACGCATACTAAGCTTATTACAATTTTCAGTAATCAGTATTTATTAATTTGAGAGCCAAAGCAGCTCTCAAATGGCCTGCTGTTTAGCTTCTCTGATCACTGCAATACTCCCTCTGAATTGTCAGTTTCCCTTCGCTCTTGTATCAGTATTTCTGAAGTTCAGTAAACTTGTTCTTTATAAGGCCAACTCAGTTACTTTATAATGTAAGCTAGTGATGAAGGAAGCTGTCTGTTTTATTAAGGTATGATGTTATTGGCACACTGTATGGGTCACTTTGATCTGAAGACTTTAAAAGTGGGTATATGTCATGTTGATTTCTTTTCTTTTGCTCTTGCCAGTGTTGGAATGGTCTTGGTTAGCTGAGGAATTAACATTTACAGACCAGAAGAATCTTGTTGCTGAAGGGTAAACTGGATTTGACTTCATTAGTGCACAAATGATAAGTTTTGTGTGGAGTTATTATTGCATTAATCAACTTGATGGATTGGAAATATGACAGAACTGAAGCAGCGTGTAATATTAGTGCCTATTATTCTACAAATTATGTCTTCACCTACATTCATAAGCCAAGAGTCATGCTGTACATTTAAAAAAAGAACAAAAACGTTTCTTTTATTCTGGAAACACTTGACATTTCTCTATTGTTGCTTTTTTTAATTTCTCTTTAGATCTTATAACATGGGGGAATTAGCCTTCCTGAGATGTGAATTGAGGTTTGTGATTAAATGAACATAGCTCTGGTATTCTAAATGCTATTTTAAGGGTAGTATTAATGTAAATCCAAAATGTTTTTTTTGTCCTTTTTTTTCCCCCACCCCATTCAACATGGTGGGGTGCCCTTTGTCTTAGATTTGAGTATCTGACTCTGAGTGTGGGTCGGGGTTGGAGTCATACCCACAGCAACCACCTGCCCTCCCCCTGATCCTCTTGTCTCTCTACTTCTCCATTATTATCAGGTGCAGCTCCAGCTTTGGATGGATTCCCTCCTCGGGCTCAGAGCACATGGAAACACTGTCCATTGCTTGGCCAATCAGCAGTGCTGCAGCTCCAGCCCCAGGAGGCTGCTGGTTGGCCAGGCAGTGGCCATGTCTTGGTGTGCTCCATGGCTAAGGAGGGACTGGAGCAGGGGTGGCACTTGACAGTATGAGTGTGTGGGGAGAAGGGCAGAGGCTGTGTGGAGCAGCAGAGGGCAGGTGCCAGGAGGTGGGTGGGCAGGCTTCAAGGGAAAGAAGTGTGGGGAAGGAGGGGCAGAGGACATGGAGGATGCCTGGCACCCTAACAGTCACTTGACCTGCCCCCTTGCTGCTGCTGCTTTCCCTGCTGTAATTACCTTCTGATAATTAGATTCGATACCTGGAAATCTATAACAAATATACATTTTCCCTATACAGTAAAAGCTCTGTTATCCGGCATCCACTGGGAATGGGGGATGCTAGATAACAAAATATGCTGGTTAACTGAGCGTCCCCAGCCGCTGCTTCTCCTGCTGCGTCTGGGGTGTCCCTCCGTTCCTCCCACGGCATTGCTGTCCCTCCTGCTGCATCGCTGCCCATCCTGCGGGCCTCGCGGGACAGGGAGGCGGGCCCCACGCAGCCCTGCACAGCCTGGTATGCCCCCGGGCTGTGGGGGCTCGGCAGTGCAGGCTACTATGCCCCCGGGCCGTGGGGGCTTGGAAAAACCGAAAGTGCTGCAGTGGGCACTTCTGGTTTCGCTTTATCTTACAAGCCAGCATGCCAGTTAATAGAGCGTGCTGGCTTGTAAGATGCTGGATAGCGCAGCTTTTACTGTATATATAATCTAATTATTGGAGGGTTGTCTTTTTAAATTTGAAGTAGTCTTGAATTTTGGTAAAGATGGCAGTAATGCTTCTATCCTTTTATACTTGGGTGCTTGCAAGTACCACAGGATGTTTGTCAGTGTCATAGCATCAATCTAAACCTGCCTCCCAAATAAAAATATTTAAAGATAAGGTATATTTGCTGATAAGGTGCTTACAAGGTACAGGGTGAATAATAATCATGGGATAAAGGGGACTTGAAGTATAAATGTTTAATTGCATGATTCTAATTTAGTTCAATAAGTGTGTTGCCTTTGAAAAGGTACTCTGTGTTGTTACCTCAGTCACTCTTCCAGCATGTGGTCCAGTGTGCAAGGTTCTAAGGTAGATATTACAAGATGTGTTTTAGGGTATGTGAGTAATGGATTACAGGCAACCTTCACTTAGCGCTCTTAATTAGTTCCTAAAAAAACAACTGTTAAGTGAAATGAGTGTTCAGATGACCCACAGTGGCGACTGCAAGTATTTTTAATGACCCAAGATGGTGACCACGAGCGTTATATTGAAACTCGGTGAGCAGTAGGTGGAATCAGGTATCAATTTAAAATGAGCGTTATAACGAAACAGCTCTAAGTGAAACAGCATTAAACAGGGGTTGCCTGTATGGAGTTTATTCCAAAGCAGTTGGGTTTTTGAAATCCAGGAATAAGAAATTAGCAAGCAAAGCTTGTTACTACTTAAGTAGCCTGTATGAAATAAATGACAACCTTGATGTAATACTTATGGACAAAAGTCCCCATTATCTAAGCACCATTACATCTAGCAACTATGACTGGTGTTCATAGATTCATAGAAAATTAGGGTTGGAAGGGACTTCAGGAGGTCATCTAGTCCAACCCTCTGCTCAAAGCAGGGCCACCCCCAACTATATAATCTCAGCCAAGGCTTTGTCTAGCTGGGTCTTAACAACCTTCAAGGATGGAGAGTCCACAACTTCTCTGGGTAACCTGTTCCAGTGCTTTACTACCCGGCTAGTGAGAAAATTCTTCCTAATACAGGGTTGGACAAAATATGGCAGGTGTTTGTCCAGTCCGCAGGGGGTCCCTCAGGCCCCTGGCCCAGGCATAATCCAGCTGTGGCAAGTTCTGTCTCCCCCTGGGCACACAGCGGGGCTGGGGCAGCTCCTCAGCTGGACTGCCTTTCTAGGCAGCCCAGGTAGCAGGAGGCTCCTTCCAGCTGCCACCACCGCCAGCCTCAGCCCTGCGGTCCTGGAGGGACCTGTGCTGCACAGCCCCAGCTCCATGCCTGCTCTGGGCTCATCTGCCGAGGCTCAGCAGCAGCAGTACAAGACAGAAGCTGCTGCTCAGCACTGGGGGGGAAAAGTGGCCCCTACCCCACACTGCAGCCGGGCCATTCCTGCTGCAGCTTCCTGGAACCCACACTGCATGGGACTGCCCTGCATGTCCGCTGCCTTCACTGCTGCCTCCAGGTTGTCCCACGGGGTACCGGTGGCTGTGCAGAGCAGACTTGGGGCAGGCCTGCACAAGTTCTGGCAGCTGTAGCAGGGAACTGCTGGCAGGGGGAGGGGGAGGAGGGGCTGCTTTCCCTCTGCGCTGAGCAGCAGCTTCAGTCTTGCACTGCTGCTGCTGAGCCTGGGTGGGTGAGCCTGGAGCAGGAGTAGGGCATGCAAGGTTGGGGCTGTACAGCGCAGGTCCCCGTTGGTACCATGGGGCTGGAGCCAGTGGCAGCGGCAGCTGGAAGGAGCTGCCGCCACTTGGGCTGCCTAGAAAGGCACTCCAGCTGCAGAGCTATCCCCAGCTGACTGCACACCCAGGGGGTGGCATGATGTGCCACTGCTGGGTGATATGGGGGTGGGCTGGATTGGGCTGTGCGCAGGTTCTGAGTGATCTGCTCCGGTGAGGACGAGTCCGAAGCAGATGCGGGGTGCACTGGGGTTGTGCGCTGCTGGCAGTGGGAGGGCGCACGGGCTCCAGGCTGTTGCACTGCGAGTGCTGACTAGTTCAGGGGGGTGCACACGGAGGTCCTTTGCATACCCCACCCTACCTCCCATGCAGATCCCACAAACTCTCCCCTGCAAACCCCACAGCCACACCCTACCCCCCCGACACAATCATGTACCCCACAAACACTGTCCTCTGGAGGGAGCCCCACTCAGTGCTATGTGCGCACACCCCACCACACACCCCAGCAACCCCATACCTACCCATCCACACACATCCCCACAAATCCACATCCCACCACCCCCACATCCGTACCCCAAACCCCTCCACATTCCCCTACAGTATACAAGAGTAAGATTTCATTTTGAGCTATTATGCAATCACCTGTATATACACCACAAAAACACACAAGTTAGGACAAAAATATTTTTTTTAATAAAATTAAAATATATTATTGTTGGTGTTTGATTTTCGGTATATAATTTGGTTGTTTTTTTTGTTGCAAGATGGCAAATGTCTTTCCCTAAAGGAATATTTGTGAGGAAAAGGAGAGGGACTTCTGGTAGAAAAGGTCAGGGTTAGGGGGTGGGACTTCTAGTCCCAAGATCACAACCAGGGGACGGGGTGACTGTCAAGGGGTGGGGCTACTTGCATCCCTTGACAGATTGCAAAAAATGCGTTAAGCAGCCCTCCAGCCGAAATAATTGCCCGCCTCTGTCCTGCTATCTAACTTCAACTTCCCTTGCTGCAACTTGAGGCCACTGCTCCTGGTTCTGTCATCTGCCACCACTGAGAACAGTCCAGCTCCATCCTCTTTTGAACCCCCTTTCAGGTAGTTGAAGGCTGCTATTAAATCCTCCCTCAGTTCTCTCTTCTCCAGACTAAATAAGCCCTGTTCCCTCAGCCTCTCCTCAGAAGTCATGTGCCCCAGCCCTCTAACCACTTTCATTGTCCTTCACTGGACTCTCTCCAATTTGTCTACATCCTTTCTTTAGTGGGTGCTGAGATTTGGGTACTGAATTATGGTATTATTTTTTTATTTTTTTTTGGGGGGGTAGTTACTGTAGATCAGAGTTTGAGGTATATGGCAAACTTCCTAAGGCTGGATTGTCATTACTGCCTGTGGTGTATCTTGGTGCTGTCTAACTTCTGGACCCCTAGGGTCTCCCCTGCCACTTGGGCTGCCTAGACTTACTCTCAGTACTTGGTTCTTTTTGTGACTTGGGCAGCCTGGATTTCCCCTTTCTGCATATGCAGCACCCTTCTGCTGCCTGTCTCTACCCTGCCCCACCCCGAAGAGTGGAGGCAGACACTGGAGAAGGGAATAGGAGCCTTGTTACTTCTGGCAGCTTAGGTGACTGAGTGGTGGGGACAGAACCAGTTGGATGGGAGCTTAAGGGCTGCATGTTAACCCATGCATGCAACCCAGTTGGATAGCCCTTGCTGTGTCTAATATAAGATTGGAGCTGTATTGTTAATGGTCAGTGAGTAGTAAGGTAGCCTAAGACAATTGTTGCACTTTCCTCTGACAAGTTACACTGTGTTGTTTTACATTGCTTATAGTTTAGGGCAAGGGACTATACAGGCAACCCCCTTAGCATTCTTAATTGGTTTGTGAAAAACTGAGTGTTAAGTGAAACCGAAAGTATTTGACGATCCAAGATGGTGACCGCAAGTGTTTTTAATGACCCAACTTGGCAACTGTGAGCATTATAACGAAGCTTGCTGAGTGCTAAGTGAAATCAGGTATCAATTTAAAATGAGTGCCGTAGCGAAGCAGCGCTAAGTGAAACAATGTTAAGCAGGGTTGCCTATACATATGGTGAAGTTCAGTGTCTGGTATCTGGTCTTGACAGATGACAACCCTTTATATTTACAACATTATATCGAAGTCTATAATTTAGACTTCTGAACAGCACCATCAGTCATTGCATAAGATAGGTGATAGAAAAATGTTACCTTCACCAGTTGCCACACTCTGTGGGCAAACCTATACCTTCAGTGATGGAGTGTCATTAAGTCTCCCTTAGATGTGCAAAGATGCTGGTATTTGGATGCAGAACTGTACAGGGTGTAAACTCAGTTGGCATGAAGTTAATGTCTGAATACACTGCAATACTTAACTTCAACCACAAATGATAGAAGCCACTAACTTAATTTTATTTTCTCAACACTATTTTCTTGCATCAGTCACTCACCTTTCTTCTCCCCAAAACTGTGGTGCATGTATTAAGCAGGGAAGATGACTTTCTGCTTGGAATAGAAGCACTCTGCTTGGATTTTTGCTCTGCAGTACAGCAGCTCTGGTGTTGCTATTCAGGTAGCTGAGGGAGTCAATTGTCCTAGTCCTAGAATCATAGAAAACTGAAGTTAGAAGGGACCTCCGGAGGTTATCTAGTGTAACCCCCTGCTCAAAGCAAGATCATCCTCAACTATTCCATCCTGGCTGAGGCTTTGTCTAGCTGGGTCTTAAAAACCTCCAAAGAAGGAGATTCCACAACCTCTCTGGGTAGCCTGTTCCAATGCTTTACTACTTATTCTTCTTCACTCCATAGGTGTAAATTATAGTATCTCTTTTTTAAATGGCTTGATGTCCACTAATCAAGCCCTTCTAAAGCCAGTTTTGCTCTTTGCTAGCTGCTCCTGATTTGTCTCCTGTTTCCCAGACCTGGAAAGTTTTTAGCTTTACCATGAAGACCAGTCTTTAGCAGCTAAGGTGTCAGCTTTAGTTAAGTGGAAAAAGAAAGGTGAGTCACCTGAAGGTTAGACACTGTCCCTTCTCTATGCAGCCATAACTCTGGAAATTCCCCCCCACCCTTCATTCTGCCTTTCAGAAAAAAGGTGGTATACATCATATCTTGGGGTGTATTGTATGCTATAAAATACAGTATTTCAGCTACCTCCAGACTTGGCGGGCTATTTCTATTTCAGCTTGAATCTGATGATTCCAAGCTACAGATATTCAGGTAAAGTTTGGGGATTTAGAAATGGGCCCAAATCACAAACTCAAATGATCATTACACTGCTGCCATACAGCATACCATACAGCATTCTGCTGGCACAAATGTGATTCAGGATGACCCTTATTTTGCCAATTGGAAAAGGTAAAAACAGTAGAAAGTTAGGGTTGAAAGGGACTTCAGAAATTCATATAGTCCAACTCCCTGCTCAAAGCAGGACCATCCTCAACATTGTTGTAGCCAAGGCTTTATCTAGCATGGTCTTAAAAGCCTCCAAGGATGGAGATTCTACAACCTCTCTGGGTAATTTGTGTCAGTGCTTTACTACCTTCTTAGTGAGAAAACATGTGGTCCTGTGGGCTAATATGGCTACGGTATGCTAGTGGCATGCAAGGGAGAGATGTGACTAGCATCATGCTTAGCTGCCTTTGCCTTCTCAGCCTGGCTGATCAGGTTCCTACATACAGCTGGGGTGACCTGAGGTGGGAGTTCAGAGGGGAGCTCTGCCAAAATTTTGGCGGTATTTCTCATGATAGTTAGATAGTTGAGGTATTGCCAGTTTAGGTAGCTGCAACCTTCTAACTCTTATAACAATGCAAGCAGTACTTGGTTTACTGCATATGGTAGTAATGTACTTAATTTTCTCATTTCCATCAACTCTTGCCATGTAATTTAGATAGACTAACACTAATTTTGTTAAATAAAACAAAGACAGTGTAGTGTACCTGATGCCACAAACTTAATAGCTAAAAGTAATCTATCACAAGAATTTTTACTCCAGGGCACAAACTTTAATGGATGGGTATAAAAAAAGTAAATGCTATAGTAAAACAAAACATTTTTTCATGACACTTGGATGTAATTAGTTGCTTTCTCATGCCCATATTGGTATAGCTCCAGTAGATTTTGTGTGTGCATGTTAAGGGTAGTGGTGACCTTTGTAAAACTGTGTGTACCATATTACAAGATAGTCCTGTCCTACTTCCATAAAATCTAAAGTTAATACTTCAGAAGTAGGAGAAAAGAATGTTAATTATAGAATCATGCAGTATTTTCCTTAGAGTTCTGAGTTCTGCCAGCAAAGTGACACAAAGAATGACCTTTTCTTAGTTGGTGGCAGGCTTCTATTTTGCTGTACGTGTAGTCATTTATAGACCTGATTGATTTAAAATCTTAGTTTGGTGAATAGAATGTTAATGTTCACAACTAGCCAGCTTTGTGAACAAGTAAAACTTGAATTGGTAATAAAAAATCAATACCTGAAATGTGTTTAACGAAGAAATTGGTCATTCTGTTGTCATAGTGTTAAGAAGCAAAACCAGCTCTAGTACATTGGTACTGATTTATAATTTGTTTCATCCCATACATTTACATGGTGCATAATTGATTGATTAAGCACAGGTCCTCAGATGAAATGTTTTGTCCTATGTTTCCCCTTTCCCCTCCCTTGACACATTCTTAAAAAGACAAAAAAAAAAGTAAAGACTATTCTCCAGGACTCCAAAATATATGTACAAGGCACTTGGACTGGCATCCTGTCTTTGGGGTGTGTGCCTCCTAAAGGTCCTAAGCACTTACTGACTTGATATATGGCACTGAATCAAAATCCATCATTTAAAAGGCAAATGTTTTTGACCCAAAACAAATTCTTTTAGCTGTGTTTTGAGGGTGCCTACTGTGCCAGTACTTCTGTATATCTATTCTGTTCTTAAGAAAATATTTTTGTCTTTTAGCTTTTATATCACTATTCTTCTGAAAGGGCAGAATAGCTAGCTGATAGTGTGTTGTGATAGGAGTATATACATGAGCTCTCCTACGTTGGAGGACGGGGGGATTACTGCCTTAGTTTTGTATTTTTAAGATCACTTTGACATACCTTTGTATGGGGGATGTTTCAGCCTTCCTTTTTTTTGGGGGGGGGGGAGGGAGGGAGAGGAGGGATTTAGGTATTTCCCTTTTCCTGTTTTACTCCCTCCAAGCAGGACAGGGATACAAGTGAAAATGGACTATTTTTAAGTTAGGTTAAATTTCGCATCTACATTTCCAGTTTCTGCTTTAGGTATCATTCATGTTCAGTTCACGTCTGCTGGCACATTGCTGGTTGGCTTGCGTTAATTATGAATTCCTTTTCTTTCAACAGCTGCAGAACCTTGGCCTGAAAATGCTGCATTGTATCAGCAAATGAAGGGTGGGTATTTCTATTTTTTGCAATTAACAATGACTTTATTTTTAAAAACACATTAAATATGCAGTAGCCTAATTAACTGCAAGGAAACTATTAAGAGATTCCTTTGTGCTGTTTGTCTGGTCAGAGGTTTTAGCTGTGCTTCCATCTGCCAATATAAACCAGCTATTCATGGCCTATAAGGTCCTTGGTTTATTATTGACTCATTATATTGGCTGCTGTAGGCAGTGTAAAATGATGTGGTTGCAGGCACAGTTGGCAGATTTACTGCACCAATAGCTGAGGCAGCAGATTTTTGAAGTCTTGTGGTAAAGTGGGCTCTCAGTAAAAAGGAACTGTTAAAATGTATAGGCTAGGATGGTTCAGGCTCCCTTTAGCAGCTCTTCATATATCATCAGATCACATTATGGCCCCCATTTGGGGCTCAGCAGCCTGCTACAGTTGTCAGAAGACTGCAAAGTAATGAAGACTAATAGGTAGCAGCCCTAGTCTTCTAAGCATGGAATTTTTATTGCAGCGAACTTGTCATCTTTCTTTTGTGTGACAGACCTAGACACAGTGTGCAATATTAACTGCAAGCCGTTTTATAGGTTCCTGAATGCTTTTACTTTTTAGCTGGAGGAGTTGTGAAGATACTATTTTTCTTTGATTGGGAAAGGAATAATTGGGATAAAATTCACACATTTGTGTGTGTCTATGAAGTGGGGGGATAATGGTTTTTAATTGTACAGCACTGGTGAAAATATATGGTAGGAAATTCCAGAAGTATTCCTGGTATATTTTAAATTCATACCACAAGTTTTCTAGTCCAACAATATAATGTTAATGGGATATATGTTCCCTGATAAAATATTTGACTTTTAAAATTTGTATATTTAAAAAAAAATAAAAAAATTAACCTAGAATATTATTTAAGTATATACAACTAAACTAGCATTATTTCTTGTAATTATGTTCTTTCATTTTCTTTCTACAGAGGAGCAAATTTTGCTTTCTGATAATGCATCTTCTCTTGCTGTTCAGGTAAAACAATATTTTCTACGCTAGAGATGTTTTGTGTGTTTTTGAAGAATTAATTCTCAGTAAATTTAAGCTTTTTATTTTATTGAGGAGAGTCTGCCTATCTAAATCCCTATTTTAATGGCATCCCTGGATGCAGTGTAATTTTCCAAGTTGAAATTAGTGAAAGACTAAAAGGAATATAGAATGTTTTAAATCCTGCAATGCCTGTGCATGTGTTCATATTTTAAATCTGTTTATAATATGAACTTGTCATAGTACTGGTAACTTTTCTTTGACCTTCATTATGGTTGTTTCTAGTTAATCTCATCATCTTGGAAGCTGTTTTTGCGAAGGTGCATCTTCCAAAGGCCACTTCTTGTTTCTTACTGGTTTATTTATTCTCAAAGCTAATATCCCCAAGTCGCAAGGAATTTCTTTCATGTCATGGGCATCACATTAAAGTAATTTTTCTGACATGATCCGTCCAGTTCCACCGTACAAACGGATAAAATTCAGTTTGTATTAGAGGTAGTTCTTATAATTGAAATGCTTACAGCTGTAATTGGGTTTAATAGCATCTCTGTTCCTGTAGAATTAGGGTGAACACCATTAACATGTTAGGTTTAGTAACTGCAGAGGTTGAGGGAATGTTTCCCCATTAGAAGAAGTTGGCTTTGGATTTAGGATCCAGATGCCTTGTTCCAGGGGGAACACCCTCAGACTGACCATGACCTTTCCATTTGATAATAGGCAAATTTATTGATACGCAGTGATAACAGAAAAGAAACAATACAAGCAATCAAGCAATTCTATATAATACCAATCCTAGGGCTGTCATTAGAGTGAGGATACATCTGGCCAGGATGCAGTTTTCACTCTGAGGCTTTTTTAGGTGTCAGATGTCAGCAGTCTGGGATGCCAAGGCCCACAGCCCCCCTCCAGTGGGGTGGAGGAGATGAGCTGGTGGTGTGCCCTCTGTCTGTGATGGCTTTGTGGACCCATTCTAGGGACAGGGACCCTGAACCCAGGCCCCTTCTTGGAACCCCTCTTGTGGAGAAGGAGAATGGGGCAGGAAAGGGGGAATGGGACCCTTTGTTACTCTCAAGTTTGCTTCTGTAGTCTCCTTCCCTCCTGATGACTCCTAATGACTCTTCATCTGTAGCTATCGCTGATTGGTCTCTGTGTAGTTGTCATATGTCCATGTAGTTCATCACATGCACACATACTAATTTTTTCTTTCTGGGCCTTCTCCTAATTTGGTGTGTTCTCCCAAAACCAGGACTTGAGGGCCCCCCTGCTCTGAGGCCTTGTTAGCTGGTGTCACCTTATCTCATGTTATGGAACAGTATGGTACATGCCCCCAGTTTCTCAGTCTATGTGTATATCCATTGGCCTTGTGTTAGACAGCCTGCTTCTAAAGACTGAGAAACTCTGCATGTGCAACCCTGGTTTTTAGAAATCAGTTAACCCCTGCTGTGCATCCTGGACCATTCTAATGTCTGTCTGTCTGTCTGTCTGTCTTTGCTTCTACTTTCTGGAAAAGGGGGTTGCTTTATACCCTCACTTCTGTGTGCTTATCACAGGTGGTTCAGTCTTTTTGCACACCTAATTCATGTAGCCTTTTGGGGTGTTCTCTATCAACCTAGAAGGCAGTAGTTTGTTTGGTTGAAAGGGATGTATAAATCTAGCAAAGATGTCAATCAGATGTTCAGTATTAGTTGGACACTAACAATCCCCTCTGACTTTTTTTTTTTTTAAGGTGGCCATCTAGAAAATACCCATGTTATAGGAGTTAGTCCTCTTGGTAGCAGAGAAGGACCTTGCTGCTTTGATAGATGGACAAGTCTTGTGTTTAGTTCAGAAAAACAGATGCCAGTGTTTTATCCTTCTGTCTGGTGCAATGTCTTAAATCATTCCTTGAGGGAGAGAAATAAGTACATTTGTTGAGCATTTCATCACTTGATCTCAGTGTTTATTTTAACTCCAGAAATGCTCTTTTTTTCCCCTAGTCCTCATGAATTTTCTTCCCATTCATCAAGATCACAGGTGTGGCTTCTGTTTTTTCTAAACAAAACAAAAATTTCCTTTTCTAATGTAGCATTTTGCTTTAGTATTTCAATTCTATTGTTATCCTACACATGTCACTTAGATGATAAATTAACCATAATATATTGAAGAAAAACGAACATTTTTAATACTTTTTGGCCTGACAACAGATAGTAGCCATGACTATAAATATGACTTTGGCAGATATCTGATTGAAATTTTATGGAACAATTTTCCTCTGTACAGGGAAATGATATCAGTGTAGAAGAATCTGTATGTTACACCCTTGTGATCTCAAAGCATAGGCTTCCATCAACATGCTGGATTATTTTCTAAGGTATATTAAAGTCTGTAACAAAAATTAGCTTAATAATCAGGAAGCTTTGAACATTGATTTACTGGACACGTGTTGCATTAGGTAATGTTCTGTTTGCTAGTCAGAAAGTGCTAAAAACAAAGCGGACTCTTCATAGCTACTGTGATTTATTTTGGTTCTGTGACTTCTTTTGAGAGAGAGAGTAGCAGTGTAGATGTGGCTTGGACAGGGGTACGCAACCCTTGGCACGGGTGCCAGCATGTGGCAGCACCCCAGAGCTGACAGAAGGGGCTGGGGCTGTGCTGCCTCAACAAGGATTGGGTCCCTTATGGCTCCCCCATTGTCTGCCCTGGCACTCCAACATCTTGTAAGCTGAGGTTGTAGCTGTTTTTGGCACTCTGCCCAAAAATGTTGCTGACTCATGGGCTAGGATGAGAGAAAACTAATACTTGAGATTTATTTTCTTGGTAGATCTGTAAAACTTTCTTTTTTCTTTTTCTCTTCTCCCCCCCCCCCCCCAAGCTTTATCAGTGACATTTGACTCCTAGATATTGTAGATGGAGAGCTCATAGCTTGTCCATGGCTCAGTTGAGCTTTTACATATAGAAGATGCATTGGAGCTTTGTGTACTCCAGAGCACAGGAAGTTATGGTGCTAACTACCATTAAAACTTCAGGGAAGATGGTGTAGATCAGGGATGGGGAACATCCGGCCCATGGGCTGGATCCAGTCGGCCAGGAACTCCATTTCCCAGCTGCCCCTGCCTGCATGGCCCGCAGACAGGGGCAGCTTGCTCCAGTGCCAGGGCAGAGCTATGATTGTGGCTCTGCCCTGGCTCCTTGCAGGAGTGACAGCCTGTCTGGAGCCAGGTCAGAGCTACGGTCCCCTGCATGCAAGCCCTTGCCCAAAGCGTGCAGGCTACAGATCGCGGCTCCAGAGCAAGCTGCCCACATTCTCAGCAGCTCTGGAGCAGCCCCCTGCACTGCTCTGCTATGCGTGCTGCCGGCGCAACTGAGGTCTCCATGGTACAAGCCATGTGGCAGGGGTGGCTGGGAAATTAAGTCACTGGCGGCCTGGTAGTTCCCCATCCCTGGTTTAGATCAAAACCACAAACTTGTAATAATTTAATTCTCAACTATACCAAGTACTTCTAGAAATCTCCTTTTCATAACGGTTTCTTTTTGAGTCTGTCTTGGTTGGCTTCCAAAGAACACTTTGTGTGTGTGCGTGCACGTGTGTGCGTGTGCATGCTTGTGTATTAAAAAAGCATTAAAGCGTAATGCTTTGCTAAGCAATTAGGCAGAATAAAATTTGACTACACTCTTTAGAAATAGTACCACTATCCATTTAGCATGTCATTTTCTCTCTTGGCAATAGAGCAGATAATATAGAAAGCAAAGTAAGTTCTTATTAATATATGCAAGAGTGACTGTTTCAGACATTTTCTTATCAGTGAATGGTAATAGCTAAAGTTTCAACACAGGGAGTTGGCTATGCAATTTCTTTAATATTAAACTAGTCGTAGGTGGTTTATTCTTTGGATGTATGAGATAGATAGTAATTTTATATGTACCTTTTAACAGTTGGTTAAAAGTTCCTACCATGAAACTCCTGCTGATCCTACTGTAGACTTTTTTCTCCTGTTAACCTACCATTCCTGAAAGCAGACTGAATTGTGGCATCCTTTTTGTCTTCTGCTGTGTTTGAACTGTCCATTTGCTGAAAATGCTATGTAACTGCATACGTGAAATAAGCCACTAAATTATCTTTAATATACAGTATTTCACTACTTGTCTGTTTACCTGTAGTAGCATATTATACAGTCCTATTGGAAAAAAAGATCACTTGATGTCATGCCACGAAATCTTGATGCTAAATGTCATATTACTTTTCACTGCAAAGAACTTCAGATAAAGGGAAAATGACTATTTTCAGTAATGGTAATTTCAGTAATGCTTATACTACTGCAGGGTAGAGAATGTTATATGTAGTGAAGCCTCTGTTCTTTCTGCGACGTGTGCATCCTTAGTCCTATTAATGTTAATGAAAATTCATGCATGCATCAGAAGTGAAGTAGTTCAGTGTTCTCACCATTCTCCCCCTATTTCTAATAGAATATTCCCTCACTTAGTATACCCTGCCCTCCCATGCCCCCCCATATAAACAGTATATCAATAGCTAAACATCTCTTTCAAAAATGAATGAGTTATGTTAATAATTATTATAACACTATAATAGTTATTATTATAACACTATTCACAGCATATTAAACAGTGCCATAACAAGCTCCTGGCTATTTTCCTTTCTGCTATACTTTATGACAAAGAAGAACGTTCCATACTTTCCAGGTAAGTCCCTCTAGCAGGCTGGCAATTTTGTTGCCTTTAAAAGCAGTGGTATTTCAGTTGCATTTCATTCTGTAGAATACTGAATGTGTGCAAGAACCGTTTCTGATTCTCTTTTATTTCTATTCTGTGGACAAATAGATAGATCTTTTCTCAGGATTGTGAGCACCTAGTAATATCGGTATAAATTTTGTCCCCAGAATCCTTCACCAAGTGTGATACTTTTTCTTCAAGCTTTTACATTTCTTACCTCCTCTACTGTTTCATTGAAGTGCATATCCAGATCTTGGAAGAAGAACCTTAAGGGTGTAATAAAAGGAATTTTATGGTCTTATGTTACCTTTTTGCTACATCTTTGAGAGAGAGCAGCAAGATGGAAAGCACCAACGTGTAATCTTAATAAAATATGTGAATAAAATGAATTGAATATATCCTGTGTTTTACCCTAACCTTTTTCAGGACTAGGCTGTATCTTCCAGTGTACAGCACCTGGCACGTTCCAACTAACGTTTTTTTGGATATTGCTACAGTATAAATAAGTGAAAGATTGTGTTTTCAAGCTTCCACAACTATTTTTTTTCAAACACCCTTCATGCCCCCAAGACATTATTGTCTTTTTTGTGAATCTTGTACATAATTAATGGTCTGATGGAATCATATAAAAGAAATTGGAGAATTAAAGTAACTGACTGAAGGTTATTCTAGTTCATAGTATCTGAAATCTTAAGTATGTATGTAAGTAAAACTGACATCTCTATAATTCAGTGAGATCAATTGTGTTCTAATCAGTGAACACATTTTAGAAATAGAGGACAGGTTTTGGACTTTCCTTTTTAGTCTTTGTTTTCATCAAAGACACAAGTAGCATTAACTGATCTATGTTTTCATGGATCCATGTGCCTCAAATGCCAGAATGAAGGTTCTACATGAAGGTTCTGGGGCTTTTTCCAGCTTGTAGGAAGGTATTGCCAAGAAGCAGCTTTGGAGTCTGCTGGTGGTATGGATATGGTGTGTGACATGCCAGCGTGTGGTTTTTAAACCAAGCTTGGTTGTTTGGGTACTGTGCTAGACAGTGCTGTGGGACAGATCTGGTCTATGGGCTGGGGTTGAGTACCCCCAGACAACAGACCAGATCTGTCCTGTGGCACTGTGTGATCCAGCTTGTGTGGCTCCATGAGGGTCTGAAAATTTGACCAAGGGGAGTGGTGGAAATCGGTGCTTCCACCACCAGATTTTCCAAGCCCTTGTGGGCCCCACATACGATCCTACCTGCATGCAAGGGGACGAGGGGGCAGGCCCCAATTTGGCACATGGGGGAGCTGGGGCAGAAGGGTCCAGTCCAGTGTGTGGGAGCCTCTGGCTGGGGCTAGGGTGGAAGGGCCCCATTCAGCATGCAAGGACCTGGGGCTAGGTTGGGCCACAGGCATCATATGGCATGCAGGACCAGTGCCTGATCCAGCACACACTGGATTGGGCCCTGGCCCTGTGTACCAGATCAGCCCTACAAAGTGGATCTGGCTTGCAGAACCACCCTGTACCAGGCATTCTGTCTGTGGAGCAAAAAGATTGCGTACCACTCTGCTAAGACAAGAGGGAGAGGGGTAATCTTGTTAATGGGAGGAAGTCCTTATGACCGGTTTCAGTAGTCAGTAATGTATTCTAGAAGTGTAAGCAACGTTGTCTTTATATAACTGTGAGCATCTGCATTGCTTTAAAAACTGTGCATTAAATAGGAAACCTAAATATAGGGCCATTTCTAATATGTTAAATTTATAAAAGATTCTTATGAATGTAGTATAAGCAAAATATGTTGTGGACACATACCCCAGTGGTTTAATGCTTTAAAATCTTCCAGGTTGCAGTGTGTGTTACATAGGTTCCTATCTTGTAGGGTTCAGAATCTTTGAGTAGCTAACTGCATACTATTTACAGAAGCTACCTTTTGGGGCTTTATAGTACTAGAAGAAGATGTTTTTACAATCAGCTAGTAGGGGGGTGGTCAGGAAGGCCAAGGCAGAGATGGAACTGGGACTAGCTACCCAGATCAAGGACAAGAAGTCCTTTTTTAAATACATAAAGGGTAAAAAGAAGGTACCGGGTAACCTGGGGCCTTTGCAGGGCAGGCTAGGAAATCTGGTCGTCGCACCAGACAGCAAAGCTAATCTATTTAACAATTTCTTTGCCTCCGTTTTTCTGAGCAGGGACCGGGTCACTCCCCACACTGGGACCCCCATAGGCCGCAGGGGAGGCGCACCCAGGCCTAGGGTCAGTGAGGATCTAGTCGGGGAACTACTGGAGGGACTGAATGTATTTAAATCAGCTGGTCCTGATGATCTCCACCCCAGAGTACTGAGGGAATTAGCAGAGGTCGTTGCAGGACCCCTGGCACGGCTTTACGAGCACTCATGGCGCTCTGGCATTTTGCTGGAGGACTGCAAAAGGGCCAATGTGGTTCCCATTTTTGAAAAAGGGAAGAAAGAGGACCCAGGAAACTATAGGCCAATTAATCTTACCTCGATCCTGGGTAAGCTTTTTGAGAGAATTATCCTGGTGCATGTCCGCAAGGGGCCAGCAGGGGAGATTATGCTTAGGGGCAACCAACACAGGTTCAATAGAGGCAGATCCTGTCAGACCAACCTGGTGGCCTTCTATGACCAGGTCACAAAATCCTTAGACGCAGGTGTCGCAGTGGATGTAGTCTTTCTGGACTTTAGGAAGGCCTTCGACACTGTCTCTCACCCCATTCTCATTAAAAAACTAGGAGACTGTGTCATTGATACCTACACAGTCAGATGGGTCACTAGTTGGCTGGAGGGCCGCACCCATAGAGTGGTGGTGGATGGATCTTTTTTGACCTGGAGGGCTGTGGGCAGCGGGGTTCCGCAGGGCTCAGTCCTCGGGCCCGCACTGTTCAACATCTTCATCAGCAACTTGGATGGGGGTGTAAAAAGCACCCTGTTCAAATTCACAGATGACACTAAGATGTGGGGAGAAGTGGGCATGCTAGAAGGGAGGAATAGGCTGCAATTGGACCTGGACAGGTTTACAGGGGTGGGCGGATGAGAACAGGATGGGTTTCAACACTGACAAGTCCAAGGTACTGCACTTGGGGAGGAGGAACCAGCAGCACACCTAAAGGCTGGGGAACTCCCTTCTCATCAGTGCAGAGGCAGAAAAGGATCTTGGAGTCATTATTGATGCCAAAATGAACATGGGCTGACAGTGTGGGGGCGCGGTCAGGAAGGTCAACCGTACCCTGTTATACATCCACAGATGCATCTCAAGCAGGTCCAAGGAGGTGATCCTCCCCCTCTATGCGGCACTGGTCAGGCCGCAGTTGGAGTACTGTGTCCAGTTCTGGGCGCCGCACATCAGGAGGGATGTGGACAACATGGAGAGGGTCCAGAGGAGGGCCAGACGTGTGATCAGGGGGCAGCAGGGCAGGCCCTACGAGGAGAGGCTATGGGACCTGAACCTGTTCAGCTTCCACAAGAGAAGACTGAGAGGGGATCTAGTAGCCATAGTCAGGGGGGACCAGCAGGCATTGGGAGAGTCCCTGTTCCCCCAAGCACTACCAGAAGTGACAAGAAATAACGGTCACAAGCTGGCAGAGGGTAGATTCAGGCTAGATATCAGGAGGCGCTACTTCAGTCAGGGCAGCTAGGATCTGGAACCAACTTCCAAGAGAAGTGGTGCTGGCTTCTACCCTGGGGGTCTTTAAGAGGAGGCTGGATGAACACCTAGCCTGGGTCGTTTGACCCCAGTGCTCTGTCCTGCCATGGCAGGGGGTCGGACTTGATGATCAGCTCAGGTCCCTTCTGACCCTACCTACTATGAAACTATAAGTAATAAAGTAGATGCTTATGTAGTAGAATTTTAAGTTGTCTGAGCTAACAATTATTTGATTGCTTGTTGAGAGAAACCCCTATGACTAATAGTTTTTACAGACTTCTGATGTAGCATATGAATTGTGTGATTTTTGTTTTTGAAACTAAAGTAGGCTGAACTTTAACTTGTTGCTCTAAACGGAGCAAAGACTCAGTAGTGAAATGAAAATCTGACAATCCATTTTTTAACTGGAATGAAAGCTAGAATTCTTCATGATTAGAAATACAGTATCAACATAATTGATCTAGCAGCATTATGTTGTAGCTGCAAATACGCTTAAATCCCAAGCCATACAGCTACTGCTTGTGAGTGAAACATCTTTCATATAGTTCTAAGATGAAATTACCCCTGAATGAATAGTATCTTCATTTATCTTCAGAACCTCCTCTGTGCTACCAGTGAATCTACTCTTTCCACATTCTACAACAAGAATTACATTATACTATTATAGCAGTGTTCTGCTGCAGTGTAAAATAAATTGTTTTGGAAAATGAACCTGGCTTTGCTATAAATTACATTCACAGGTACAAAGGAATTTGTTATTTTGTTTAAAATAGTCACAAATATAATTAAGCTCTTAATTTATGTTAAACTACAAATGTGGCCATTACCATAACTGAATTAGGAATTTAATGTGTCACTCAAAGAATGATACTGAACAGTTTTCATTTGTAACCTTAGACACACTATTTCAATTACAGGGTCTGCAGCTGTTTGATATAAAAACTGAATTATTTTGTAGATTTGTTCATGATTTTTAATTTTAAAACATGTCCCTTCAATAAGGTCGAGAATAATTCTTCTGTTGTCACCTCAGATTCTTCTTTGTGTCCTGAAGAAGTAGAATGAGAATGAAAACACAAATCCCCTTTTCACTCTTTCTTCACAGTAACACTGTGCAAATGCTTTCTGCTAAATGAAATATTACTTGCAATAGTTTATTTAAAAAACAATTTTGCATCTCCCCTGAATGAAACTTGGAGTATCCTGTCTAAGAATAGCATTTTTCCTACAGATATACAACATGTGAACTGTCAGAGTTCTGGAACAATTAATTGCTCTTTCTCCTGATCTTAAATGCTGAAATCTGGATCTGATTTGCATCTAACTGAAATTCATTCTTAAAGGAGTGCATATGTGATTTCTGGGGGAGTGGGGATTTAAGATGAAAATTTAACAGATGATGTACTAAATGGAACTCAGTTGCATGGACTTTGCCAGCTTGAAAAATATTTCTTCTATTTGAAAAAAAGATTATTGTATAATTAACACTTAGGGTGACTTAACTGAAAAGATACTTTATGTATTTTACTTTGCATTTTTACTTCCTGTCGCCATGTTAGGGCATGGTGATATCATTCTTGTTCACTGTTCTGCAGGGAGCTTTTACAAACAGCAGCAGCAACAAAGGTGGGATGTAAGAACGGAGAGAGAGGAAAAGGACAATAGGTGAATCCAGATATGTTTGGTATTCTTGGGCCTGTTCCAAAGTCCTTTCTGATCATTAGGAAGGGAGCAGGGATATCATTGTTTTTAAAATAAATTTCGAATTATAACCAACATTCAAAAGAGATCAACTCGCTTTATTTGTAATTAGGCACGCTTGGAAAAAAAAGGCTCTCTTACTGTTGTAATGGAACCAAACTAGTCTTGCATCCCTTTCAAATTCTGTCAATTACTGTTTGAGTAGTTCACAGGACAGTTCTTTCCTCTACAGTTGAACTAATTTATAGGGAGAGTCTACGTTTAAAGGTTTCCAAGAGGGCTGAAACTTAATTTTCCTAATTATTAATATTAAAAGCTGCTTCTTGCTCCCTAGCTTGAGGTTGTATATCAAGACAGCAGACAAGAGTATCTTAGAAATGACTGACATGGATAACATGTTACTTTGGCAGGATGTGCCACCTCCCCAAATTAAAATGAATGATATGCGTAAGAGTATTAATTAGCTTAGTTACAAGTGTTGTGCCAAAGCTTGACATAAGCCCTTGTTGCGTAGCTACTGATAGTTCATTCCCTTGTAGTTAATATACATTTCACTTCATGCTTGCTTTCAAAATAAAGTGGGTAATGCAACTAATGGGAAGAAAAAAATGTGTGTGAAGTCAGTCATCTCCTATGGCAAAGCATATTCCAGTAGGAGGATTCTTTATTAAACTTGTGGAAGGCAGACGACCTTATCCAAAGGGAGGACAGCTTACCTTCAGGTCAGAAATATTTTTAAGGACTGTTTTTCCCCACAACATCAGGCATGCTGAGCATAGAGGTTGCCCTAGTGGATTGGCATTCTGCATCAGGTACTGGCCAGTGTTTGGGAAGAAAGCAGTTCCATTTTTTTTAAAAAAGAGAGAAAAATGATGATGTGTAGATGATACAAGAATCCTCAGTAATGTTATACCCAAAACATAAGACTGGGTTATCTTTATTGTCGATTAAAACTATTTGTCCCTTTCAAAAAGTCAGCCAAAGCATTTTGGTGTGAAGCACTCTGATTGGAGTAAATTACACATACTGTCCATTTTCTTTTACTTGCTATAAATGTGCTGGATGCTATTGCACACGCACATGTGTGTGGTTTTTCTTCTCATTTTAATATACCCAAGGGTAAATATGTTGAAAACTGATCAGTTTCACTGTATCTTTCTAAGATATTAAAAAGGAGCGTGGCATTTTAGAATTTTTCTTTCTCTGGTATTGAGAGGTCAGTAGAAGAAATGTAGAAAGCTATTAATAACCTTTTAATAACTCTTCCAGACCATAAAACCTTTTCAGCTGAAGTTGAGTAGAAGACTTCTTGTAAACTGTAGATTGGTGAATCTGGGCTGTCTTCACCCAGAATAGACAGCCACACTTAGATTAGCTCAAGGATAAAATCGGTAAGATTTGGCTTCTATGTTAGTACCATATCCATAATAGTTGACAGGTGCCAACACTGTCTTTCCTGCTTAAGGTTCTGAAAATAAGGGACCTTCATTTTGTTTTCTGCAGTTTGAATTCATGCCTTCCTGGTAATTTTCTGTAGGGGAATAAGATGCATTCTTGGTAGATATTAATGTTTTCACTGCAAGTACTAGCATCTTTTCAACAAATGATTTTTAGGTCCTCACTTGAAGAATTCTCTTTTTGTTGATCATCTTAACAATGAAGATAAGTCTGCAAGGCATAGTGTACAGCTGTATCAAGACAGCTGGCCTAACTTAGACACCAGAATCAGTATACCATATTTACTCAAAAATAAGCCTACCCTGATTGCAAGATGGCCCACCAATAAGTCAATTCTATATATGGAAAAATGTATAAATTTGTTATAATTTTCCAGGTACTGAATTTAATTTGTTAGAAGCTTATGTTGAATTTCTCCCCCTCCCGTTGCTGCATCAGGGACAATTAAATCTGGGGACTCAGGTGGCCCTTTCTGCCCCCCAACTTTTCCCCTCTCCCCCCCACTTCCCCCTGTAGCTCCTTTCCCCCTACATACTGTCAGTCAGGCTCTGCTCTGTAAGAACCTAATTAGAAAACACCATTTTTTTTTTTAAATAAGCGTGTCTATAATAATTTGTGCATATGCAAATTACTGTGGGTACTCATAGACTTAATTCATCCAGAAGTGATTCATTTTACCTTTTTTGAAACTGTTGCAAGTTTTAGCACAAGTACTGCATAAGCACACTTTTTCAAGCAGCACTTTTGTACCTGCTATCATATAATTACAAACTATGCATGATATTAGTTCAAAACTAAAAGGCTTATGATTTACTGTGTGCCATCAGGCATGAACAGGTGTGATGCAGAATGTTAGGGAGCTGCACTCCCTGTCCGTCTGTCCGTAGTAGCTGCAAGGAAGGGGTATGGCTCCAGCCAGTGAGTCAAACACCATGCCACCCTCACCCTGTTGCTCCGCATCTGGCTGCATGCCACCCTTCCCTTGCCTTCCCTTCCCCCCTCCCCCCCCCCCCCCCCGGGTTTGGCCGCATGCTCCCACCCCCTCCCACTCCACATCCGGTGTGCTACAATTTTTTTTATTCCTGTAAGTGTGCTGTAAGAAGGAAAAGTTTGGGAAATGCTGGTCTACACAAAACACTTTACTGTGCATTAGACTAAACTAATCTAATGCACAGTAAAGTGTCGGTATCTACACATGCACAGAATTTACTTTGCAGTAAATTGAGCTAATGTGTCATTTGCTAGTACTAACAAGTACAGGTACTAGATTAATGGTGCATTAGCTACTGTGTGGAAGTGCATATATAGATGCTAACTGGGAACACATTGCTCCCAGTCAGCCTAGCCAGCAAGGGGCCTCAGGGGGCAGAAAGAGCTGATTCCAGCTCAACAAGACTGCCTGCCAGCCAAGTGAGGATTGGGACTGGCCCCCGTGCACCCTGCCAACTCTGGCAATGGCACATGGAGGAAGCCTGGAACTCCCTCTGGCTGCTGCAGGGAGGCAGAGCAGGGCAGGAGCAGTCCTGGTTTGGGCTGCTCCTGTTGGGCAGGTTTGCTCCCAACATGTAGACATGCGCCCCAGAGCACTTTAATGAGCACTAATTAATTGCACATGCAGACACACCCACTGTATAATTGATTGATTTGGGCCCCAGCAGAGTCGATAGTGTTTCAAGCCATGGTGATCCCTGTAACTCAGCACTGCTCAGTATATGTATGTACTCCAGATACCCCACTCTCTCTAAGGAGCTATATTACAATTAGCCCCCACTTGTGGTTGGAACTGGGTGTTCTTATCATGAGTCCTGTAATCTTCCAAAACTTTATATGCAGGTGAGATGCAGGGCAACCTGGTTTGGCTGCACCTCATGGAGGGCAGGGTCACACTAAGTATATGTGACAGGCTGAGAGAGGGGCTGATAGATGTTCTGGGTGAACTGTCTGGCACCCCATTTGGTAATGTTTACCAGACATTTAAGTCTGGTGAAGAAATGAATAATTAGAAATGGGAAATAAAGGCACAGCTCAGCTGTGGGAACAAAAAGTAAGTCGAAATGTATTCAGTGTAGTGGCTCACCATGACTTGTATGCACTGTAGGAGACTGTGCACAACGGGCACAACTGTGTATCTTATTCAGATGAACTGTACTAACCTAACCTTGTGGTAGGCTCCTGTCAGTTTATTTGCCCAATGTGGGTCATGCATTATAGCAGGGGTGGGCAAAATGCGGCCCATGGGTTGGATGTGGCCCACTAGGCCATTCTATCCAGCCCGCGGGGCCCCTAAAAAAATTTAGAAAATTAATATTTATCTGCCCCGGCTGCCCTTGATGGCTTGCCAAAACTCAGTAAGCGGCCCTCTGCCCGAAATAATTGCCCACCCCTGCGTTTTAGTGATGCTTTGTGTTGGCTGCATTTAATCAACTTTTATAGTTGGTTACCATTACTGAGCATGTGCTGTTTTTGACAGCAGTTTAATGATAGACAGTGTGTTCAATGATGTTTCCTTGTATTCAAATGTAAAATGAAGGGCTTTCTCTCCCAAGCTGGTTGGAGAAAACCTCGTCTTATTTTCAAGTAAGTATGGTAGCTACCTATAGGTATTATGTAGGTTTTTATAGTTCAAGGAGAGTTTAGGTTCAGTTAGCACCCTGTATCAGAACTGGCTTAAAACCTGCATTGTGCTGTGATGACTCTAGTTTCTAGTCTCTTTTTTTGGGTGGAGGGTGGGGAGGAGGGGAGGCAGTGATTAAAACAACTTCTGTCATGTAGAACAGGGGTGTCAGTCACTACATCCTCTGAGCTGGATCTGAACCATGGGGCTCTGGGTCCAGCATGGGTCAGTGGCGGCAGGGCTAGCAGCAGGTTCAGTGGAACCAGCAGAGATGGCAGCAGTAAGACAAGTGATGGCGGGGCAAGTGGCCTCAAGCAACTGGATTTGTGTGAGTAGAGCCCTTGATTGCCCCTCCCTCTTCCTTTTCCCTCTACTCCCCCCACCCCCCTCCCCTTGCTGCCAGTGACCACATCACCAGGGCTTATGGACCCTGAATTCTGCAGCTCACTACTGCCATGCCCCCAACTTCTGGTAGCCCACTGGTGCCAGGTGTTTGACACCCCTGCTCTAGAATCTTCAGACTACCTTGGCCTTGTTCATTTTGGATTTTCAGATCTATAAGATCTAAAATAAGACAAATGGTAGAGCAGGGCTGTCAAACTACTCTGGCCCCGCAGGCCAGATAAAGATCTCTGGGCTGGATCTGGCTATGCTGGAGCCAGTGAACAGGGCTGGTCCAGTGGGGCACTGCTTGCAGCATAGTCCCTGTGATGGTCCCTTGTGTCTCGGGCAGCACATGTTGGCTCTGCTCTGGGGATTGTGCTGCGATCACTGTTTGTGGCCCAGGGAGCTAACACGGGGCATGCATTACATGAAGCGCCCCCAGTCTGGCCATTGCACAGGGCGTCCGACAGAATGCTGTATGCAGTGTCCCAAGATGCAACTGCCCCAAGTCGGCCCCCTGTGCTGTGGGCAGCCCCTGTGGCACTGCATCCAGCCCATGTGCCACAGGCCACACAAGCCTCAGAATGGGGATAGGGGAGCCAGTGCTCTGGGCTTACCTGGTGTGGGCACTGCAGGCAGCTCGTGCTCTGGACCAATCATCTGTGCCGTGAGTAGTGCCTGCAGTGCCAGATCCAGCCCATGTGCCAGACCAGCTCTGCATATCACATGTGCGGTTGGTCTGAGACCTGTGGGCTGGATTTGGCCCATGGGTTGTATGTTTGACACCCCCGTGGTAGAGGTTTGATTGAGGCAAGGTTTTTTGTGGGTGATATCTTTATTGGATCAGCTGCATGGTTGGGATAGACTTAGACAAGTTTTCAGGTACCTCGCTACCTTTCCTCAGGTCTTTTATCTTTTACCCAGCGTACCAAATACCCACACAGAAACTGTTTCATATATACATGGAACAGGAGGTACCTCGAAGAGAATGAAATGTTTTGAGTCACCAATATTCAAATTCCTGTCTTCTAACTGGCAGCATAAATCATCCCAGTTTAGTATAATCTGCAAGTTACAAGTGGTGTTAACACTTTAACTACTAATATAGATGTTTAAATACAGTTAAGTCTAACAAAGATTCCTGTAGATACCCCCTGCTCAATATAGTTCATTTTGTTTTTGAGCTTTCAAAAACATATTTTTATAAACATACGTTGCATGTGATTCTATTTCACATTATATAGAGGCAAATATCATCACAGTTTATGTGAAAAACATTAAGTATGCTTAAAATAATGTTAATTATCATTTTAGTTTTTGTTTTCAATTATGTTCATTTTGTAAGGCCCTTCAGTCCCATTAGTGCAAGAGAATATAAATATGGTAGTGATGTAAACTGCTTCTAGTATTTATGATGGGCTGATGGCACCTAGGTATTCTGTGGGCACTGCCCTGACTTCAGCCCTTTATGCTGCTCAGAGAAGTGTCCTCTCAGTTGCTGTTAGAAGCCAGTAAGTTTAAGATTTAACTGTGATATCTCTGACTTCCAGATTTTTGGGTTTGTTTTAAGATATTAAGTGGACTTAGCTTAGTCTTAATGAAATAATTTCCTTTGTTTTTATGATTACCTGGTAAGCTGATATGTTTGAGGTCTTTTTTTTTTTCCAGGTAAGGTTTTTGCAAAGTCCCTTACACTAGCTGTGTTAAGGACAGAGGAGACTGTGATTTAGAGCATGCAGGGAGGTAGAATGTCAGGTCTTCAGCACAGAACATTGATTTATCATGGGCTTTGTGTCCACACATGTAGGCTCCATAGCTTTTTGTCTAATGGCAGTTGAATAATTGGTTGGTGCATGTAATAGGCCAATTCTATACTTGCTGTACTTAACAGGATCATGCCTCTGAGGAGATATGGTTGTAGTTGGTATACTGTTTGCCTGATCTGAAGTTTAAAACGTCCATCTCTTCCTGCCACTCTACAGTGTACACTGAATGACTAGTAAGAGTTGGCACAGCCTACTGTGTGATGCAGCAGAATATTCTAGTTTCTATAATTACTCAGGTTAAAAACTCAGTGCAAGGGTGGTCAGCCTGTGTTGTGTATGTCCAGCCTATGTCATGTGTGCCACAGATGGCAGAAGCAGCCTCTGAATGTGGTACATAGTAGATCAGGAAGGGAGCAGGGAACAGAATGGTAGATAGGGCAGAGAGTAGAAAGCAGAACAGCAGGTCAGGGAAGGAAAGGGGATCAGAATGGCAATCGGGGAGGGCATGGGGCTTACCTTGTGGCATGCCTGCCAAAAAATTGACTCCCTGCTGCTCTAATGGATGTTTAGCAAGGTAGCTTCAATATCTGATTCTTCTAAGGCATTTCTATAAGGGACAGAGTTAGTCATTTGAATGCCTTGCTTGTGACTTAAAAACAATAAGATTTGGAGGAAACTATTTTTCTTCAATTCTGTTTTTGTTAACTAATGTACACTAAATTCACGTTGCTAGAACTGGTCTTTTAACAAGATTTTGTTCATGAAATTTCCCTAATTTAAAAAAATGATCTAGAGAATTTTTGCAGAGGTATCCACTTCCTAAAGTCTCTAGGAAAGTTTTAAGTTTTCAGCAGACATGGCCTTTTTGTTCCATGTTTTGTAGAGCACTAAGCACAATTGTGTCTGAGCTTATGGTTATGGATTCTAAGTGCAGTGGCAATACACACTGAGAAATCAAAATTGTAGTAAATCTGAGGAAGTCTACTAGGGAGAGGAAATGGAGGGAGAACTCCTTATTGGTATCGATGCCACCGAAACTCCTTCTAGCCCACCACGCTGGCATTTTGTCTGTTTGGTTTCACCTGCAGAGGTAACTGGACCACTGAAGCCCCCTAGCATAGATAAGGAAACACCCATGAGCTTGCATCACTTTTGAAGTAGGTGCAAACTCTGTGAAGATCATGGTTTTCCATAACTCTACTGGGTTCTGATGATCCTATGAGGGTTTTGCCAGCAGTAAGGGGGTCCAGTGAGAACTAAGCCTCCCAGGGCTTGCAGGTTAGAGTTTTGCAGGAGGAATTATTGAATTAGTGCATCCAACAACACTTAGCTAACTGACCTGGAGAGAATCATTTAAGATGTAGTCAAAGAATTAGGATTCTTGAAATATGGACACTATTACTGCTCATCAGATCAGCTTCAATTGTTCCAGCTGATGTGGAAGTATTTTTCTCTGCATCAAAAAAAAAACCCAACAAAACTTAGGGGCTTCTCTCTCCTCTCTTTTTTTACTATAACTCTTCAGTTTCCAGAAGTCCTCTGACACAATATTTTAAGTTTACTGGGCCTACTTCACCATGGTAAGCATGAATACTTTTTAATTAGTTCAGGAAACTTCTAGTTGAAATCAAACACAGAAGCAAAGTCCATACATTAAATCTTTTCTGGTTTTTTTTCTTACAGTCTGCCAAAAGTTTACAGTAGCATAAAAACACTTTGACAAAAATATGTTGTCCTACTGTCTCCAAAATAGGTCAAAGACTGAGGTCAATTGTCCCTACCAAACTTAAACTATATGGTAGATATTTTTGGTTTCTAGATTTTTTTTTTTTTATGTGGGAAGAGCTGAAATCCAGTTTTTGATAATCTCAGGTACTATAGCAGTTTTTCTACTGTGCTGAGGACCATGGATTAATCAATCATGAAACCACATTTTCAGTAGAAACTAATTTTAATATTTGGGGTGGAAACCTTTTGTGTTTAAATTAGAATTGCTGAATTGATTCATACCAACTCTAATATTTTCCTGTAAGAATTCAATTGATATGTCAATATGAAAAACCTTGTAAATACCCAGACATTTCAGCAGTGGCTTTTTTGGCATACAATTTCTCCTTTGAGTTCACCATTACATTTAAAAGATTTATGATAATTTGCTTGCTGTACTAACTCCAGCATAATTTCTTCTGAACCAGTATTGAGCATAGCACATGGTAGTTAAAATCACCTCTGGCTAGATGCAGGATCATGAAGTTTAATTTAGTATCTTACTGTAGAGGGAATTATTGTGGTAGGATTAGACCAAACAAAACTCCGGGTACTTTTCAAGAAGGAAATAATGGCTAAGGATTAAGGAGAGTGGTTTGAGTGGTAATAAATTGAGTCTTTTTTTCTTCCTTCTAAATACTATCGGTCTAAAAACTGTTCTTTGCTATCTATACTGTTACGCTATAATGCAGAATTGCTGATTGCGGATGTTTACATCCTTGCATGATCACTGGGGTGGCTTTGAAAGCCTAACAAAATCAATACCCTAGTTATATCTTTCAACCATATATCGAATTCTATATTTGGTCATATGCTCTAATAGTATGTGGAATCCAAGGAGGAAGTTACCATTTGTTATTTTCCGGGCATTACTTCTGCTTCTTGAAGGAGTTCAGGCAGAGCAGAACCAGGATAAACAGACCCTGTCCCACTGCAGGGATGGTATAGGATTAAGACTACAGTCCTATTATTTTTGTGGGGGGTTGAGTTGAATGGAACAAAGGAAGATAAACTAGGAGGTCTTCTTTTGAGTGGTTCCTTTGTAATGCTGAGAGTAAGTGTGTGAATATTATTATTTCTTTTTCTTTTTCTTTACTTCTGAGCTTAGAGCTATTATTGCGAGTGAATTTATTTCCTTCCTTAGTCACTTCCAGACCTCTCTGCATAGTAGTAAAGAATGAGGAGTGTTGAGGATGTTGATTCGGTTTCTTGGAGAAGTGGCCAAGGAAAAAGCTTGCTCCTGGCAACTGTCCTAGCTTGTGGCTCTCCTGCTAGGTCTAAAAGGCTCTTCCTTCTGCTCCTTGTTCATAGTATATAAAGTGATCACACAACAGAGAAACTCCTCCTGCTAGATGTTGCTTGACTTTGTTTCTGTGATTTTTTTTTTTCCCTAACTGTGCAGGGGATTGTTTATTTCCGTTATCATCCTTCCCCTGTTCTACCAGAATTTCCTCAGCCTTTGATTTAAACCAGGAAAAGAAGGCAAAGATTTAAGTGCACATGCACGTACTTATTAGAAACCCTAATTTTAAAATTACTTGTTAGATCAAAAAAAATACATACATGTGCATTAAAAATACATACCTGTGCACTAAACGTGCTTCCTTGTACATGTGAATTACAATACAGTACTTCAGATTGCACACTGACTGGGAATGCATGCACAGCATTTGTGTCAACCCTGACCTTGAGTTTTCCTGTCACACTCTTAATTTTAGTCTAAGGTTACTTTCATCTCTCTCAAAAGTTTGCCTTTTGATTCTTGGGGCATGCAGAATTCATGGTCTAGGTAGGTATGAAATACAACTGCAAGAGATATTTCTCAGTCTGGGATTATGTTTACAAAACTAAGAAAAGGATATTTTTCCTTTCCTTATAGTTATGTACTTGGAACCAGAAATTACACCTTTCATGTTGATCAACATGGGTCATAAACAGCACTGATATTTTGTGTTAGTAAAACTGTTATGAATATATAATTTAAGCCATCCTGTAAAACTGCATTGGAACTCTTATTTACATGCAGTGTTAAAGATTAGTTTACTTGTACTAGCATTTATTCAGAACATACCAGTCTTGATGAACACTTTCAGCTTTGGAATCTGAGATTCTAGCTTTTTTCTGGGGAAAACAATGGCATAACAGGATTTTGTGTGCTGTTCCTCAATTTTGAGTTACTTATTTGCCCTGAGCATGCCCCCTTTTAAATAAATAAATACATTTAATTGATTAATAAAAAATACAAGATACCTCTGTTTTTTAAAGTACGTTATGCTACCTATTCTATAATAATAGTTGCTGCTTACAGAAATCATAATCCTGTGCAAGTGATTTTGAGTCTGAGGTTGTAGATTGAAAGTAAGAATATATTGATCAACTCTTCCTTTAGCAGTTCAAATAAAAACTACAAAACAAATGCTGCCACTCAGAGGAAACTCAAAATTTAACGGTATTGCAGATTAACATTTGTAAAAATGTTGGCTAGTAAAATTTGACCATGGAATGATTTGTAATGTGCATGAAAATATTTTACATGTTATAAATGTAAAATATCCTGGTTGGCCAAGAATAACCACAGAAATATGTATATTTTGTCCGGTAGACAAAAAATCACTCCTACTTACTACTATCACGGTACAAGCTGGCAGTTGAATAATGCTCATCTTTCTTAGGTGTGGGGTAAACAGAAGTGTTTTTACTAATTGTTCTGGACAAGAAGCTGCTGTCAAGTGAAATGCAGGGTCTTACTTCTATAAAACGTTAAGTGGGTAACTGTACTTCAGAAATGTGTTAAATATTAGCTAGTTAAATATAGGTGGAAAATGCATGTTTTGTCATTAGCAAATTAATTCATTCCTTTTTCTGTGCTCTTTGTTTTCAGGCCTTTTTGCAAATGTGCAGTCTGCCAGTCCAGGTGGTTTGTCGGCCAAATGCAGAATATATGTCCCCATCTGGTAACTATCGTGTTCATTTAGATGACTCTGTAATACCTACATTTTGATACCATGGCAACAGCACCTCATCTTACAGATAAGTCAGTCACTGCTAGTATATGTAGGCTGCCTCTTATTTTGTTCTTGTTCCATTGCAGTTTCTCTTCTGTATTGAATTAGGGTGATCATATACAACTATTTAAGATATCGTGCATTTGAAATGTAATAGATGTGCAGAGAATTCAAACACACAAGTTGTGAGCCAGCACAGATATCTTGTGGTAACACAGTTGAAAAATATTTGGACATTCTTCAAACTGAAAGACTTATATTGTAGTTATGTTTGGGGACATACCTGTGGGGATGCTCTGTTGGCTAAAAAATGTTAAATTTTCCTCTGAAGAGGCAAGCGGGGAGAGATCATTTATATGGAAGATCATTGTTAGCCTGTTAATAGTTGGGAAAGGATGAAGTATAAATGACTCGGTACTCTTAAATCCACTTCTGATCTATGGGTACTGCCAACAAAAAACCTCATAAATTAAGGATTTAATTGCACAGCATCTAAATTCTGTTGGAGACTCTTAACGTTCACCTAAAAGGTAGCTAGGAAAGAATTGGTGAACTCACTACTGTTCATCGCATTAGAATCCATTTGTGAGAGTTACACAAATTTGATTCAGGTTTGCAGCAGTAGAAATGTCTGCCGACATGGGATTTTGTATTTTGTAGACTGCATGGTTAACTCTGCTTTTCCATCTTGGCACTGAAGGCAAGGCAATTGGAATCCTGAGCTTAAAAAATAAGTGGCTGGTAGTATCGAAAAAGGACAATTCTTGATTTTAAAAATGGTGGTTTTGCTGCATCTGTGTATTGTAAAGTGAGGGCAGTTATTTTGAAATGCTGCTTGTCTGCACAAAGGAACTAGTATCTTAAATGCCCTGAAAAGCCCCCCAGCCTGCATCTGTATTGGTTGCATCAAATAGCATTGCTTGTCTGAAGCTTTCCAATACTGCCGGATAAAAATAATGAACGAAGGAGTACAACTTACATTGGTTGACGACAGTTGGACTGTACTGATCAGGTCTAGCATGTTCAATTTTTCATATTGGTTTCATTTTCAAAAAAATCTAGCTAAGAATATAAATGTGGCATTTGTTTCACCCTCCTTTTTGGGACTCTGCTGTATGGTGCTCTGTTTTTCAGATTACCTCAATACAGTTTTAACATTAAAATAAATTGTAGCCAAAAAGGCTGTTCATAGGCTTCTATTTTTTATGACAGAAAATCATGTGTGGACTGAAGCAGCTCTTAAGCACATCCACATTGCTCAACACGAAGGAAGGAAATCTTGTCGTAAGATTTACTCTCCTAGAAAATCTTTCTGAATGTGTCCAAAGCCAGATGTAGAAATACCAGAAGGCAGTCTTTATATGCCAGCAGTGTGCAAGTATAGACTGATTAAAACCATGGAGTCTTGCGGTTCAAAAAGCCTGAATTTCTTTTGTAATAATGCATTGCATGGATGTAGATGAGGCAGGCCTTTGTTGGCAGTGCATCTCATCTATTACCCTTAGGCTGACTGTGAGCCAGTGAGGAGTGAATCTCATGATAAAGACCATGACTGAATCTGCTTGAAGCGTGAACTCTGTTTGAACTGGATCTTAACAGCATTTGATGAAAGGGAACTCTTTTCTTTTTTTTAATCTTGCTGAATATCTAGCTAATATTAATTAAAAACTTCTGTAGATATCATGTTGGTTCTTTAAATCTTTCACAAGGACCTACTGTATCTTCACTTTACCTTCTCTTCCTGTGAGAGCATGCTGTGGCTTATTTTACTATACAAAACTTATTCTGTGAATTAGGTTACATAATATGATACAGAAAATGTATAATGTTTATCTATTTTTAAGAGGTGATTGCAATAGGATTATATAGTAGGTGTGCACCGCTAGAGATTTTTGGGGTCAATACCGATAGTCGGTTTTTAAGGAGGTATATCAGCCAATACCTATCCAATTTCCTATACAAGCCCAGCAGCTTGAAGAGTAGTGTCCAGCTGGTAAGCCTGTTGTGGTGGAAGGGGAGGGTGGAGGGAAGGGATGTGGAGGGGGGCAGATCAAGGCCCCCGCGGTGAGGGAGGAACTGGGCTGGGCCAAGTGCTGCCCAGGCAGGTTTGGTACAGAGCGGCAGCTCGTGCAGCGGGTGTTGGGAGGGGTGGCTCCTACTGCTGTGCAGCGCTTGTCTGGGAGCTGTTTGTCCAGTGCTCACGTGCTCTTCCGGGAGCTCCTGCTTGTCTAGGTGGGCATGGGGGAGGGGGGTGTGCCCCTGGATCGGGGTGGGGTGGGCTCTTCCTGGCAGGGGGCTGGGTCATGCTGTGCTTGGGGCAGGCAGCGGGGGCACTGGGATTGGGGTTGGGGGGCTATGCCAAATTTTAGGGTGGCTGCAGCCTCCCTGTAGCTCTCTTCCAGCACCGCCACTGCCCGCCCCGAGCACAGCCCAGCGTCCTGTCAGGAAGAGCCTGGTGCAGCCCTGGCCCCAGACTGCCCTGCCCTGCCCTGCCCAACACAGATCCAGGTGCACACATCCCCCATGCCCTCCTGAACGAGTGGCAGGAGCTGCTGGATGAGTGGGCGAGTGCTAGATGAGTGGTTCCCGGATAAGCGGCGCACAGTGGCGGGAGCCGCCCCTCCCCTTCCCCACACCCCTAGACGAGCCACGGCTGTCCCACGCTGGCCCCAGCCCCACTTCTCCCTCACCGCAGAGGCCTTGATCTACCCTGCCCCCCCACGCCTCTTCCCTCCTCCCTCTCCCCTCCCTTTCCATCACAACAGGCATAACCAGCTGCACGTAGCTCTCCATGCTGCTGGGCTGTGCTTCTCGTTGCTTGTGTGCTGCGTTGTGGCTGCGCATATACACAGGCCACTTATCAGCCAAATTATCAGCCATATCAGGCTGATTTGCGAGAGAGACAATTTTCTTTATATCAGTGCCGATCCAATATCAGACCAATGTATCGGTGTACCTCTATTATATAGAAACAGGAATATAGCATTTCTTTCTTAAATTTACCTTCTGTGGAATATACAGGAACTGAAGGATTGTATCTGTCAAGTTGGTGTTGAACAAGATGTGCAGGCATGTGGGATAGGCATAAGCAGTAGGCTGCTACCTATTAATTTAACATAGGGGTGATGCATACTGTGCCCTCATCCTGCTCTCACATAGCAGGCATCTAACTAGTTCCACTGGGGTTACTGAGATATTGCCATATAACCTGTAACTCAGGGTAGACTCCACTCCCTCCCCACTAGGATTCAGAAGCAAGCTCTGTCCTTTTCCCTTCTCTCCCACCCATGTCAAGGGAAGGGTAAGAGGTTACCTAGCAAGGACCTTGATTTACAAAGATCTCTGATCTTTCATTTTGTAGTCACAATGTCCATCAATTAAATCTGTCCCACTGATCCTCCTGTGACAAGCTAAATGCCTTCAAAGAGGCATTTGGTTGGGTGCTGCAACAGCTGCGACACTTCCTGCATTATAACCATGGAGTGGGAGGGGAGCAAGACTGACAGCAGGAGCCTTTCAGAAGATTTCAGATAGCTCTAGTGGGCTTCCCTCCTGCCTTACAGGCCTGCCAGTGGGGATAGGAGAAACAGAGGAGAGTACAACCCCTCCTCCCCCTCCCCTGGATTTTGCTGAGCATAAACTACCATTTCCCAGCATCCCCTGTCATCCGGTCAACCTCCACTGTCCCCTAACTGTACTGGTGGGGGGGGGGGGGGGGGGGGGGGGAGGGACATTGTTCCTTAAAACTGAATAAATATTTTCTATTTTTCCTGGGATTTCTCAACTGTGCTTTGGGGAAATGTTGAAGTAGCAGGTGAGATTAATTATTATTGGATTGAGACCTGCCAATTTGTCTTAAACCATGTGCAATGCTTGCAGATGATTTTTTTTTCTTTTTTAAAAAGGGATCGGGGTAAGTTGAGTGAGGCAGGTTTGTAGCACAAACTAGCGAATTCAGGAGACCGTTGGTCAGCTGTTTGGTCAGTTAGTCTACCTGTCTCTTGTAAATGGAGATGTGTACATTTTGTGCTTGATTTATGCAATTAGAAAAAAATAGGGGTTTTGACTATGTTTTGCAGCAATACTTCAAAGCCATGATCTTAAAATTTAATTTCTGCATGCCATAATGTAATTAACTAAAAATTAATTCTCTTTCATGACAGGTAAAGTACCATTTATTCATGTGGGAAATCAAGTAGTGTCTGAACTTGGCCCCATAGTCCAGTTTGTAAAAGCCAAGGTAATACGAAATGTGCGTGATAGGTAATTGAATAATAAGTCAGTCACTTTCATATTTGCACGTAACAGCATTTCCTAAGAAGAAACGAAGTATTTGCATTATTCTAGCATCTGGAGCACAGAGGTGGTCAGCCATGTTAGTCTGAAGTCAGGCAGAAGGTATGATGGCACCTTTAGAAACTTATTTCAGAGAGGCCATTCTTAGCATTTGACAAGTGGGTGCCAGTGAAAATTCATGCTCAGAGATGTCCCTAGGGGTGTGCAGGACTAGGAGGTGGGAGTGGCGACCGCCCTGCAGAAGCTGGTGGCAGTATCGGCGGTGGGGGGGTTTGGGGGGGTGACTCTCTGCAGAAGCCGGCGGTGGCGGGGCCTGTATGGCACTGTCTGCGGGGCCTGGGACGGCCGCCCCGATTCACACCCTCCCCCCCCCCCCCCCGGACAGCCCTGCTCGTGCCTCTGTAAACCAGTTAAGCTCTAAGATGCCACCCTGCCCTACCTTCTGCCTCATACAAAGCTAACAAGGTTGCAAAACTGGACCCCTCTATATGGCATATGTTGTATGAAGAACAATAAATGGTTTCTTTTTTTAAAAATAATTTAAGAATTGTCTAAATCAGACTAAAGGTCCGTGTAGTCCAGTATCCTATCAGACAGTGACAAGTAGCCATTTATATAGTAGAAAAGATAAAATGGATGGATCCAGTGAGATGAGGAAGTACAAGAAAATAGTGAGACTGAATTAGCGGGCAGTGATCTCAGCACTCTGACAAGCTTATTGCTGTCATGATTTTGTGTAAGCACTGTAGTGAAGGAGGGACCTAATTGTGCTTCTTTTAAGTGGGTTTATGAGGAGTTCCTGTGAAGGAGAAGGCTTGAAGGTGCTCCAGGATGAAAGGTGGCATCCTAGACCAGTTGGAAAAAGAAACCAGCCTCTTTGTGTTGAATGGCAGAGAATAGGTAGGGAGGGAACAGTCTGAATGGCCTTGAAACTGAAGACAAGTATGGACGGTATAATAGGCTAGGGAAATAATTTCAACAGCATGCTGAATGGATGCATGGGAGTGGGGCAGCCAAACAGAAAATGATGTTCAAGTAATTGAGACATGAGATCGTGAGAGGCTGGATATGACTTTCAGGTGTGGGGGTGGATAGGAAAGCTTATATCTTAGAGCTCTTCTGAGGAAAGACTCTGCAAGATTTTAGACGTAGTCTTCATGTGAGAAGCGTGACTCAAAGGTGACACACAGATTAGAGTATTCAGTCATGGAAGATGGGTGCTACTGTCCATAGTGATTAAGGAAACCCAGGGTATGCAGGGGGGGCCTTAGAGGGGAAATTAAGAGCTCTGTTTTATCTGTTTTGACATTGCACTGACAGCCATGAAGCAGTCCAAGATGCAGGCTGAGATTTTCATTTGGACAGAAAGGGATGGTTTTGAGTCACTTGTATGGAGATGTTTGAATTTGTGTTTATAATTGAGATTATCCAGAAAAAAAGGTGCAGCTTTAAAGAGAACCGATCCAAGGGCAGAGCTTTGTGGAGCCCTCGCAGAAATGTGAAGGGACAGGTCAGGGTGGGGGTGTGGAAAAGAATCCTCTGAAGACCTCTCCAGTTGCTCCTTCAGGGGGCAAAAGGAGAATCAAAAGCAAATAGTCTATGAAATAAAGAGTAGAAACAATTTCATGATGAGGAACTTGGCCACCAGTGTTGAAAGCAGCTAGCTGATAGTTGAGGAGATCTGGATGAAATATTGCTTGTGAACTTTGACAAGGAAGAGGTCATTAGAGACTTTGAGACTTTTGGTTTCAGTTGAGTGCAAGACTTGGAAGGACAGGAGAGGCAGTCCTAATGGTGACTGTAAACAGAACATCAGTGAGATTAGGAGATGGGGAGTGGGGTGGTGAGTTTAGCAAAAGGAGATGGTGTGGTGGTTGGAGGAGCGTGGTGAAATGGGAGTTTTAAAGATAGGAGAGACTAAAGCCTATTTTTATTGAGGGGAAACAGCCGATGGAAAATTAGAAGTTAAGGAGAAGAGCAAGGGAGGAATGAGAACAGACTTGAGAGAGGGCAGAAGATGAAGTGTGATTGGGGCAAGTTTGAGAGAATAAAGTGACATTGTACAAAAGTCAGTGTATCTGTATTGTTACAATTAAAGAAGAAACTTTCTTCCCTGAGTAAAATTTAGTGAAATATTGTGAAGGTGTGATAGAGGAATGTTTTTCTGTGGCATTTACTCAAATTCTAGAAATAACTTGTAAATATAGGTTTTCTGTATATCGGACCCAAAAGTTTTTGTTAACTTAAACTTCAGTTGCACTCCTTTCGTGGATCCCTAAAACACAACTCTTAGGAAATGGTATGTAGTTTTTTGTGGGGGTTTTTTAAGTCTTGAGGTTTCAGCTAATGTTTATATACATTTTTTCTTTACACAAATAATGTCTTAGTAGAAGTGAAGCTAGGCAATTAAACCATGTTTATCTGAAAAATAAATGCATAGTTATGGATTATTTGCAATTACCTTTCTTAGTGTTTTGTATTTAATTACTTTGTATCATGCTATTCAACCTTTCTGTCTAATAGTAAAAGATCTTTTTGTATAGAAGAGACTTTGTAATATATTCCTATTTTATGAATTAATGGACTACATAAAAGATCAGAGGAGACCCTGAGCCAAAGCTCAGTGACTTCCATGGGCTTTGGATCAGGCCATAGCTGAATATTACAATATTCTTTCTTACAGGATTGTAAATTTTTTTAAACCCCTTAGGGCCATTCACTCAGTGATGGGTTGGATGAAGTCCAAAAAGCTGAGATGAAAGCCTACATGGAATTAGTCAATAATATGCTATTGACAGCAGAGGTAAAGCAAAACTTAATTTCTCAGCTTTCAGTAGGTGATGGGAGGCAAAGTAATTCTTCCATATTGAGAGTAGTAGCTGGATTTTATTTTTATGTTCTTGGATGGGGAAATAGTTAATCAATTTAGGTTAGTGTCCTGACAAGAATTAACTTCACTTTCTGTGCAGTGTCTTTACATAACCATACAAAAAGTTCACAAATGGAAGTTGTGTTGTGTTTGAACAAAGTAAGAATTTGTATATGAAGATTAATTTTGCAGCTATAAAGAAATCTGACTTGTAACTCAGCATGGTTTGAGCTTCCATCTTACTCTCCGATCTAATCTAGTGCTTGTTCAGCAAGGGAACTGGCAACTAGATTTTGTCTTAAGCATCATGAGTAAAGCCTTTTCTGTGTTCCAGAGGTCATACTATTAGAATACAAATATTTAAAAGAAAATAGCAATAGTTAGAAATAATTGTCTGGGTGGTCTCCTTTTATTGTGAGGTTCAGTGAGTGTTCTTTTGTTCCTAGCTGTATCTTCAGTGGTGTGATGATGCTACAGTAGAGGAGGTGAGTGGTTCTGCAGCATTTATCTTAATTAAAATTTAATGAGAAAACACTTTTGCTCACAATTGCAAGTCCCTACTCATAAATGAAACATTGAGGTTTATACCATTAATGATATAGTTTTTCACTTTAATTTTGCTTGCATATACATTTTGGGGAAGCTATGTGTCATTACTGGATGTAGCTGGCTGCAAAGTAGATATGTTTTTCATATATTTCTAAGGTAATAGATTTAAACTGTTTTTTCTTTAAGCTGCAAGCTATGAATTTCTGTGCTGAATAACTTAATATTGCACAAAAATGTAATTTCCTCTGATCTCTGAAGACCCTAGCTGTTTGTAAATAACAGTATAAAGCATTTCCTGTGTTCTTATTTTACTTCTTTTAAAAAGATATTGTTTTCTTTTTGAACAAAGATCACTCATCCAAGGTACGGATCCCCCTATCCTTGGCCTCTTAATCGCATTTTGGCCTACCAGAAACAATGGGAAGTCAGACGAAAGATGAAAGCCATTGGCTGGGCTGGCAAATCACTTGAACAGGTCAGTTTAATAGACAGAACTAAATTCTTCCTTCTTTGCTGTATGATTACATTAAAAAGAAAAGCAATAATATATTCAGGTGTGTATTTGTTAAAGTAGTATCAAGGTTTCAGAGAAGCAATATTTTGTTTTACTTTGTAAAAAAATATATATCCTTTGCAACACACCATGGCCTTATCTATGAAATCATGCCTATGGTTGCACCAGCCATAAGCCTTTGGTTACATATACAATCTGAGAAAGATGCAGGGTGATTTTTTTTTTTTCCCTAAACACAGAAGTGTAGTTAGCAGTGTTCATCTTAAGTCAGGCAGAAGCTAGGGTAAAATAGCACCTTAGGGCACACGCAGACAAGTGTGGACGTTTGTTTCCTTGGGGACAAGTAGCAGTGGCACACCTTGTGCTGCTGCTACTTGTCCCCAGAGAATACCTGTGCCACCCATGCTCTGGTGTATGGCAGACTTACCCCAAGTGAGATAGGGGAGGCTGGGACCAGTAACTTTGCTGGCCCCAGCAGACTTACCTGGGGGCCTCCCGGGGCTGCAGCCACAGCAGGAAGCCTGGCCAGCGGCTGGAATGTGCCTTCAGCTGGGCAGGCTTCAGTTTTGGTCAGCGCACGCTGCCACCACGTGCGCCACTTTGCTCTTCTTGGGTATGGGTTTTTGGGGGGGGGTCTGGGGGGGGGGTTGACCCTAGAATCTCCTGAGGTCAAACTCCCCGCACCCCTACTGCAAGCTAACAGCACAGGGAACTCCTGCATGTGCAGTGTGTGATACTGCAGATGGGGCTGCAGTGCCACATACCACATGTCTGCGCTCATCTGGAGGCAGCCCTAGGACCTATCCACACGTTCAGGCACGTGTGCTTGCAGCATCTCAAGTAGCAGTGGCAGAAATTTTGTGCCAGAGATTTGTGCCTTGGCATACGTGCCTGAATGTGCAGTTTGGTGTGGGGCAAATTGTACTGCTTGGGGCAAAGTGATTCTGCCCAGCTCCTCCCAGATCTTCAGCCAGAGGGAGCCAGAGGCAGGAACCAGCATCTGTACTGGCCCTAGCAATATAAAAAGCTGCCCTGCTGAGCAGCTCAGAGCTACTTGCCCTCAGGAGCTTCTAAGGCTTAGCCAGTTGGTATCTTGGGACACTAGCCCCCTGTGCCAGCTGGACTGGCCCGGGGGGACTGCTGCCTGGCGGTGACCTGCTGCACCTGCAACAGCATCTGCCTCCTTGAACCTGCAGCCCCATGGCTGTATGCCTGCCACCCCCGGGCAGGAACAGCACAGCCATCTGGGCTATGGTACAGACACTGCAGCAGAGCCACTTGCACCTCTGGGCCAGTTGCCAGTGGGCTGTGGCTGCACAGTTGGCCTTCGTGTGCCCCTACTCTGCCCTCTGGGCAGCTGTTGCTCAGAAGATGAGCTTATTGCAGTGGCCTGCTTTGAACTGTCGGAGCTTGTCCTCCTGGCCCCAAATGGCTAGGAGGTTAGCCACCTTGTCCACCCTCCATCTGCGTCCCTGGTGCCAGCCCTGGGCAGGTTTCTCTGCCCAGGTCCTCCCCCCCCCCCCCCCCCCACTTGCCTCACCAGCAGGAATCCTAGTTTTCTGTTTAAAAATCACAAATTCCCTTATTTATACCCCCCTCCATCTACACTTTTTCGTTATTAAAATGAAACACTGTGTGTGAGTGTACATATTCATACATGCACATATCTACATGTACATATATATCTATCAGTTGACCACAATATTTTGTTGATATATGTACAATATTAACACATTTTGGAAGCCTACCACTGCTTCAGTCATTATAATAAAATAAATTCTAAATACCTATATATTTTAGTATTTGCTGTTGGTTTTTTATATCATAAGAAATCAGAGCTCCTACTGCCCCCTTTGCTCACCTGGATGTAGGTCCGGCTGCGGATGTCCCCACAGTTACTTTGTGGTGCTGAGCAGCACTGATATACTGGTGCCCTGCCCCTGCTCATGCCCTTGACCTTCACTTCCAATCCACAGTCCTGCCAGTGCCTCTGTCCTGACCTGCAGCCCCTGTCTACCCCCAATTCGCTCCCTCCCTGCACCAGGACATGGCTCCAGCTGCAGGTGGCTCTGAGCAGTGCCAGCCCTTGCTGTTCTGCTCCCTGTGCCTGTACCCAGGCCTCAGCTGTCCCCATGCCTTTCCTGAGAAGCCCTTGACTAGGGCTCAGTGACTGGGCTGGGCAAGCTGCTTCCCTTTTAGGCCAGCCTCCCCCTGTACAAGCCCAGCTCTGGCAGCTGCTTCTACCTGTAGCACCCCCACCCTCTGCATATCCTGCTCTCCCTCTCT
>NC_081827.1:204066622-204122772 GCF_030867095.1 Alligator mississippiensis | reverse complement strand
TGTGACAGTGGCCAAGCCTTCCGCAACCCTATTTTGTAGTTTGCCTTTTTTGCTAGAATGGATTTAAAAAAGCTTACCTTAGTAAATTACTATTGGAATGGAACTCTGAGACCTCCAGGCACAAATGCAAACTTCTATTACTTTTGGGAGTAATATTTTCATGTTGAATAAGGACAATCTGTTAATTAATAAATGGCAGTGAATGTGAATTTACATTTCTGACTGTTCTGCTGAGTGTAGTTCACCAGCTCTAAAAGGTTCAGAACATAAACATTTAAGAGGAAAATATTAGATCTCCATTATATGCTAATCTTTAACTGGTTATTGGAATTATTAGTGTTTTCTACTATTAATGGGTGTAATCCATTAATTTGATAATACCAATTATTTTAACTTTTCCTAGAATAGGAATACTTTATTAAGCTTTTTAAAGGAGAGACTTTATTTTCCCAAGAAAGATGCCTTCAGTCTGGTGGATAGCATGTTGGTTTAATTTTTAAAACCCAGAAATCAGAATGTCATCATGTTTTCATTCCGTGAAAGAAAGTTTTCATGAATTTCACACTGGAATCATTCAAAGAGGTTATTGTGCTTCTGTGGTCCTCAGCAATAGGTAACTCTGGGGCAATTTTAGAGAAACTTCCTCCCTTCAGTTTTGAATATGATTGCTTTCAAATTGCTGTAGACTTGCCAAGCCTCACTCAGTTTGGATCCATTTTTAAGGCAGTTTTGAGAGTGTCTTAATGCTACTGAAGAAGGAGTTTGAAAATGTGTTTCAAAATGAGACATTCACAAATTTATTCCTAATTTGGGAGTTCAAAACCACCTTCCTTGAAACCATCCCAGCAGGTCTGCAGCCCAGAGAAGCAGCAACAACAGATCTATAGACAGACATGGGGTGTTAGGTTTAAATTAGGATTACAGGGGAATGAAGGGTTAGAAAGGAATGAGAAGTGCTAGACACAGAAGTATTAAGAGCAGAGTTAGCTTGAGGTATCCAGGTAGACCTGGTGAGGGGGAATCGAGAGTCTGAAGAGACTGGGTTGGTAAATCAATATGGTTTGGAAGGGAAGAAATGGAATTAGATTGATCACGTGGGAAAGATTCGCTGAGACACATGGAAAAAAAAACTGAAACGTAAGTCATAAGGTTTTATTAAAAACGAAGAAAGTTACATAAGGAATGAAGGGATATAGCCTATATGGAATGAAAAGGGGGTTGAATAAGGTGCTAATAATAATCCAGTTACATACAGCACTTTTCATCCAAAAGAATTGTCCAGAATCAGAGATAACATTAAAGGTGACATAGGTTAAATGTCAGCAAACCTCACAGCCTAGTGTAATTTACACACCAAAAAGGCTCTAGCAGGACAGGACTGCGACAGAGTGAGAAACTAGCACTTGAGTGTTAGGTTTAAGACAGGGTGCTGGGGTGGACCTTCTTTATCTTACAACTTCTGGTTTGTTGCTTGTCCTGCTATCCCATCCCTTTCTATCGTGTTGGCCAATAAGCAGTATCAGCTTTCCAATGTGTAACAGTCATCATCACCTACATTACTTCTCAATTTGCCCATATACAAAAGTTCTTTATAGGCAGGACAAAAACTGAACAATTAATCATTTCACAAGTCCAGGGTGACAGCTTCAGCGTTCTTACCAGATTCTAGCTGGGGTAATTATAGTGTGTCTAACACAATCTTCCTCATCTGTTTCAACTGAAAACAGTTTTTTATTTCTTTAGGGTTTGTCCTGCTGCATTTCAGTGCTTTGTCCTTTTAACAAGTTCCATGTCCCATCCCAAAAGCAGCCACAACCTAGTTGATAGGTAAATTTACACCCTTGTTATAAAGAACCAGTTATTATTCAATGACCAGTTTGCAGTGAAGGCACTAATCAGTTGAAAAAGTCCGCTAAATCAGATATATAGTTTCACCTATCTCACCCTTGATGCCATTGAGACAATGTAGGAAGATTTGCAGTGCAGCTGTTTTCTAAGTTCTAAGCATGGGGAGTATGGCTCATAAAAGGATGTATATCTAGAAAGCTGCTGGGCCGTAGTGATCCCTGGTAGCACACTGCCACGCAAGTTTCCAAGGTCAGGTGCAATATAAAGCAGCTCAGATGTTACTCTAGGTGCCAAAGTGATCCCTGGATTCAGGGGACACAGAAAGATCATAAAGCCATCTTTGTCCCACTATACCAGGTACTATACTGCTAAGGTTTTCATTTGGAGTAGATATGAAGCAATTATTTTTTCTGCTTCCTAGTTGCCACTCTGTGTGTTCTTGCTGGAGTGGAAAAACGCACAGGCCATACTGTAGCTATATTGCTTCTGGTCCCAGGGATGGTCATGGGCTACTTTTTTTGCACAGGAAGCAATATATGTGCATATTACTGGCCCCGGGGCTAATTAACCCTGCCTCTTGGCAGGACTGATATGTATGAGCACAGTGCCAAGTAAACACAGCCATCCTAACTGGAACCAAAAGTGTTTACCGTTCCAGAGATATGTCCACAAACACCAACTGCTTTACCTGTGTGCAGTGTGGAAAAATGAAGGACTGGGGAATTGTATATGCAGTACCAATAGAGAATGGGGAATTATATATGCAGCTACCTTAACTGCTGGATGTAGTCCCTTCAACTAGTCCACTGATATTTGTAAAATACTACAGCTAATTCATTAAGCATTTGGAAGTTGCTTTTATTTTTGTGTTTGAAACAGCCCCATTTCATTTTTGTCAGAATTTCACAAACTTTTCACATGTTACCAACACCACTCTTGAAAGTTCCCATTTTTGGCCAGGAAAAAAAAATCACAACTGTTTTTGTGGGGTTGGTAAACAGGTCAATGGCAAGATAGCGACAAAAAAAACAAAAACCATAAAAAAGGAAACACCTCAAAGAAAGTATGCCTGTATTTCAGGATAATTTCCTTTTATTGGATAAAGGCTATTTCCATGTGTGCACGTGCACCCACACACCCACACAGAGCACCTTTTAACATTTTCTCTTTGGGATACAGCCGTTTACACACGCGTATGCACACACACACACACACACACACACACACACACACACACACACTGACAGCACCTTTTAATACTTTCCTTTTGGGATACAGCCATCTACACACACCCCCTCATGGGTGGATCCAGGGGGGGCTGCAGTAGTGCAGTTGCACCCCCCTTTTATTCCTGCTCCACCTGTAGTTTAAAACCAACTGGCTGGCAGTGGCAGCAGCATTTCTAGTCAGGAAGCAGTGAGAGCATCAATTGAATTAATGGCTTATTAAAATCTACCTGATTCTAAACTCTACATCCCACAGGTGTTAAATGACCCTCTCTCCTTGTTAAAGGTCTTGATGCTCCACCAATCCAGCTGGCCTTTCTTCTCCAATTGTGTGGTCTGTTAACTGCTCTTAATAAGGAAGCTCCTATTCCACAACCCCCGGACTGTTTTTAACTCATTCCAGTAAAGTTATATTTGTTGTTTTGCTTGGATGTTAAACTGTATAATACAGCCCCAGGCCCCTGGGCTTATTAGTAAAGTTTTATAGTTTCTTTTTGCCTTAAGAAAAATGCATGCTGTGTTATATGAGACGATGCCCCAAACCAGCTGCACCCCCCTTTTCAAAATCCTAGATCTGCCCATGTGTGTGCACTCACACAGACCGGATACTTTCTTTTTGGGATAAGGCTTTTCACACACACACACACACACACACACACTTTAATACTTTCTTTTTGGGATACAACCATTTCCACCCACCCACACTATGATGGTATCTTTGGATACTTTTGTTTTGGGATAAGGCCATTTCCACACCCATAAGGCGCGCACACACACACAATATGACAGTACCTTCTGATATTCTTTTTGGGATAAGGACATTTCCACACGTGTGTACAGGAACACACAGATATGTATTGCACTATGCCTGTATCTTTGGAAACCTTCCTTTTGAGATGAAGTCATTTTCACACACACTCATGCATGCACACACATGCATGTGCACTCACCTGCACATGCACACCCATGCTCACACACACATATACACTCACCTGTGTGCACACAAACACACTCCCACACATGCATGCACTCACACACACACTCACTCACCTACCTGTACATACACACACCCTGCCATGGTCACACAGACGCATGCACTCGCACATATACACACTCCCAGTCCCACATGAATGCACACTCACACTCTCACTCCCATGCTCACACACACGCATGCACTCACATGCACGCACACTCACTCACACACACTCTCACTTCCACGCTCACACACAGGCATGCACACTCACGCGCACCCACAGAAAGTTTCAGACACCTGCTAGCAAAGAAGCCGGGGCCGAGAAGCGCGCTGGGGGCGCCGGGACGGGCGGCAGCTCCCCTGGGGGCGGCGGGGCAGGCACCGGCGGGGACGTGGTTACCCCGCCCCGCCCGCTGCAGAGCGGGGCCGGGGCCGGGGCCGGGGCCGCGGACACGCGGGGAAGGGCCCGGGGGGCGCTCACCGGCTCCCTCGGCGGTGACGATGGCCTCGGGCGAGATGCAGACGCCGCGGTCGTAGACGGGCAGGTCCTCGCAGGCCAGGCTCTCGGGCCAGGCGTGGCGGTACTTGATGAGCACGGGCTCGCAGCCGGCCCGCGCGCGCTCGCACACCGACTTGCAGGGCTTGATGGGCTCGTGCTGGAAGTCGATGGTGCAGATGGGCGCGTACATGGCGCAGAGGAAGAAGAGCAGGTCGGCGCTGCACTGCGTGCCCAGCAGCCCCTCGAACTGCTCGATGGCCAGGATGGCGTTGGCCTGCGTGCTGTGGTGCAGGTGGTTCGGCATCTTCGTCATGTTCCAGGGCAGGGACTTGCAGAGCGGGATGCGCACGGGCTCGCAGGCCGCGCCCCGGGCCGCCGGCGCCGAGCCCAGCACCACCGCCAGCGCCAGCGCCAGCCCCAGTGCGGCCGGCGGCGGCATCTCCCGGCCCCCGCCCGCCGCCCGCCGCCGCCCGCTCCTGCTGCCCCGCTGCGGCTCCAGGGCCTGCGCCGGGCGGCAGCGGTGGGGCCGACGGCGCCTCACGTGCTGCCCGGGGAGCTGCGGGCTGGACGTGAACTTGGCGGGGGCACGGCGGCGGCAGAGGCAGCGGCTCCGCACTGAGCCTCCGAGGCGGCTCCGACTCCTTTTCACAAGTTTCCCACCTCCCGGCCGCGGCTCCGGCCCCTCCTCCGGCACTGCCAGCCCGCCCGGCCCCTCGCCCCTTGTCATGTGCGGGGGGCGGGGGGCGGGCGCGAAAGCGCTGACCCGAGCTCCGGGCGCTGTCACGCGCCCCTCTGCCGCCTCCCGAGCTGCTGCCCCGTGGGGGCGAGAGGGGCGCGGCCCTGCCCTGCTGGCACCCCCCGAGGACAGGAGCAAGGGGAGGGGGGGGCGCGCGCAGCCTCCCCCGCCGGGCTCCGGGCTGCCCCGCTCCGGGAGCCGCCTTCACCTCGCAGCCCCTCCCGCCCCGCCGCGGGAGCCGTGCCCCGCGCCCCTGCCCTCCAGGGGCGGGTCATCTGCACTGGGAAACGGCCCGCCGAGCTGGCTGCGCTCCTTCCCCTCGCCTCCGGCCGCCCTCTCCTCGGGGCAGCGGAGGAGATGCAGCGAGCTGCGGAGGCACCGTCGGGTGCCGGGGTCGGGGGGGGATACCCCGAGAGAAGCTCACATCGCCGGAGGGGAACACCGCTGCCTGCAGCAGAGCCCCGGCCCGACAGGAAATCACCCCTGCTCCGCCACTGAAACATGCCTTTGTTTTAGCCCAGCCGGTCCGCACAGCTGATCCGCCAGCGTTACACACACACACACACACACCCTGCTCACTCTCTCACACACCCTTATCTACACACTGCCTTATCCACACACACACAACCATATACCTTCTGCCCACACACACCCCCCGTTATCTTCACATACACGCACATACAAACATATACCCTCCGCTCCACACGTGCAGAGCCTTATCTACACGCTGCTTTCACGCCCTCTTGCTCTCTCTCTCTCACACACACACACACACGTACACCCCCCCCCCCCCCGCCCTTATCTGTTTCTGGTCATGGATTTGAGGTATCACATGGAACTGCAGACAACTAGCTCCCACTAGAAACACCCCACCAGGGAAAAGTGTGTTGAGTTTAGATTTGCGTGTAAATGAAGTGAATTAAATGCAGTGGGATTTGTGGGTACAGTTGTCTAGGCAGATTACTACAATCTAAATCAGGCATGGGGTGGGGGAAAAAAACATTAGCCCTCCAGTTAGGGTGGAAAAAAGAAAATACTAGTGTTAAAACACCCCCCCCCCCACCACCACCTTCTTAAAACTTGATTTTGGGGTCCTCAGCAAGAGTAGCATTTTCAGCAGGAGTAGGAGCTACAATTACTTACTTCCATGCATCAACTAAAAAAACAAATCTTAATCCTTCAACTATTTCTTAGTGAAGGAGATTTGTGTTTTGAATATACGTTACAGCAGATAGCACAATAAATTAAAAAAGAAACTTGTATTTCTAATGAGGTAAATTGTAGTACACTAGGGTCATATAGTTAGCTGCACATCTTTAAAATGACCTGAGTGGAAAAAGTACCTTCCAGTTTTGAATGATGAGCATTTTTATAGTAGTGAGAAATTACAAATAAAAAGGCTGACAACTTCAAACAAATGCAAAAATTTAGCTTCAAACAAGTACAACTGATAGCTTTGCTTTCTTCAATGCAACATTAGAAAATATGTATACTGGTATTTGAATGGCACCCTGATCAGTGATTTGACAAAGGGAGATCACATTTTTGGGGACTGATCTGATAAAAAAAAGTCTTAAAGGAATTTTCTCTTGTGTGCTTAGCAAACGGAGTTCTTTTGTACCATCTAAACACTGTTTCCAGTATTAAACATACCAAGCAACTGTTTGATCATTTCGTTGTTTCTCTTGTTTTGTGCAGCAACATTGCTTCAATACCTTCCAGGACTGAACAAATCAAAATACTGACTGGAGAAGCATATTGTAAGAACTAAGTATGTGGGAACTGGAATGAAAATTTGAACAGCATGTGGAAACAGAACATTATTTGTGAAGTTGAAATCCTAGATCCCAATCCTGGAAAGACTTATACATGTGATTAACTTCACAATTAAGGGGGGTTTTTTTTAATCATTGATTCATTGAAATCAATGGCAAAATTCCAATTGGTTTAAACAAGACCATCATTCAACCCTGAGAATTCTCCCCAGGACTTCAGTGGACTACTCATAGTGTGCATAGTTAAGTAAGCACATGTCTTTGCAGGATCAAGGTCTAAGGGGATGTCTGTACCCAATTAGAGCAGATTACTATCTGTTCTAAGCAGAACCTTACTGATGCATGCACAGTCACAGTAAAATGGCTAAGCCACTTCTTGTTTGGGAGGCAGAGGGTGCAGAACAGTATATTTCAGAATGGCACTGCCTGGCCCCACAATGTAACAGCATAGACATATCCTAATAGAATGAATTCTGGCAGGGATTTATTCCTCTCTTATATGAGACTTAAATATTGTAGAACTGACCCTGTAGGCTGAATTAGGTTTATGTATGAACTATTACATGTATAAATTAAATAATTAATTTAGTTCTCTTGACTTTTACAAACTGGGGGGAATTTAGTGTTAGTAAGAGATGCAAAACTTGAAAGGGAGAGGAAGGTCTCTATTAGCTTCAGGCCAGACCTTGTTCAGACGATGGAAATCTTTTAGTGTATCTTAACCCCATTCTGGAATAAGTACTTCTATGGGTGAGAGCACAGTTCAGTCTCCATGAGCCGGACTTTCTGTTGATACTGTTAACAAGAACACCAGTACAAAAGCAAGTGGACTGAAACCATTACATTATTTCACAAAGACCATCAAAAGGTACCTTTCAGTCACTAATGCCCTGACTGTGTGACCAAAGGTCCTAACCCTATTTCCATTGAAGCAGCAATGATACTCTAAATTTCAATAGGATCTGGCTGCTTACAGGGAAAGCCTCTGTGATGTGAACCAATTAGTTACTAGGATTTAGCTGCCTGCTGAGTTGTTCTTCTGTGAAATAACCAGATCCAAGAAGGTAGGGACCAGTTCCACTAGGAGCTCTGCATTTTGCAGAAGAGACAAAAAGGCTCTTGACTTCATTAACATATACATATATTTACAGTTATGCATCTGATTAGTCTCACTTGTTTTCAGTGGAGCTGCTCACATCCATAAGTGCCTGTAAACAGAAATCCTATTAAGCAAGTGAGCTTAAATGAATGTGTACAGTGGATTCAAATCTTATTTGACTCTCACCCTTATACTCACCTCATATTTAGGAATTAGGGGGATTGAATTACTTTTGGACTGTAATGTGTTTCAAATCCATGTTTTAATTATAAACTCCCTTCCATTTGGATGAGTGGCAACTTCTTTTCAGTCAGTGTGCTAGGGGCGATATCTTTTATTAGACTAACTAGACAATTGCAAAAAAATTATTCTTTATTTGCAAGCTTTCAAAGTACGCGCACCCTTCCTCGGGCATAGGAAAATGCAAAGATTGTAAAATTGCTCCCAGGTAGAAATGAAGATTCATATTTCAAACTCCCCCCTCCCCAAGGTAAATTACAATCACTTGTTTGCTGAACACTCCTCTGACTGTTGCTGTTCATAGCTTTCAGCACCAAATGTTACAACCCTACTGTACTTGCAGGTCACCTAGAATCCATGGCTTTACAATGGTTAAGGATGCAAGGATATGTTAAGAATATATATATTTTTAAATCTTACAGTGGTGTAAGTGCTGTTGTAGCTGTGATGATCCAGAAATGATGTAAAAAGCAAGGATTTTTTAGGGTGATATCTTTTATTGGACCAAATGTCATTGGGATAACGTTTCAAACTTACAAAATTCTTCCTCTGGTCCTTGAAAAGAAATCTTGCAGTCTAAACTAAATCTGTAATAGTTCTTCCCTATCTCTAGCAGAAGACAGGTTTAAAACTAACAAGAGAAAATACTTTTGATGCAGATCATAGTTAACTTGTGGAACTCATTTCCAGAGGAGGTTGTAGAGGCTGATAGTAAAGCCAGGTTAAAAAAAACCAAGACAACCATGGGCTGGCATGCTTTATAATCAGCAGGCCAGAGCAACCCAGCTCAAATCTACAAGCCAGGTGGTTTCTGTGTCTATCAGCTGCAGGGCAGGAGAGGCAGCTGAGAGCTGTGCCCTGGCCACAGTCACTTCTCTCTGGCCCCCATGCCCTGGCTCAGGTGCAAAGGAAACTTTCAGCCAGAGGGGATATGTGCTTAGTGCCTTTGCTGCTTCTTTTCTCCCATTTCCCTCCACCCACCCCTCCCCCAACTTCAGCACAGGCACAGTTAAAAGCTGCCCAACTTTGACTCAGTTCTCCTCTGGTACCTCTAAACCAATGGTATTCATATTCTCTCCCTCTAAAGCATCCACTGCTGCTGCTACTGGTGACAGGACACTGGGCTAGATATACCACTGGTCTGACCCAGTATAGAACTTCTTATGCTCTTGGGTCCATACACATAGTAAAAGACATAGTAAAGAGAGCTTAATAGACATAACAAAGGTGGGACAAAGGAAGGCATAACATTGCCATTGCACAGAGGGTGAGGTCAAGCACAGAGTAGTTGAGGCCAATTTCCAAAAGTGCACAGCACACATAACTGTTTCCCTCTTTTGTAAAGTTAACTATAACTATTGCAAAGGCAGCAGCTGGTGACTGCAAAACAAGTTGGAAAATTTGGCCCTCTTAAATAGGAATGGAAATCTCTTGAAAAAGCTCAGTTCAAGTGAGAGTTGCCCAAGGATACAGAGAAAGTCTGTGGTCAAGCCAGGAACTGTACTCAAATCTCTTTTGGCCCAATCTAGTGCCTTAACCATGAGTCTCTCCCCTTACTTCTATGCTGAATTTCATAAAGCAAAAGTGATAATGTCATTTCACATTTCGAAGCAGATTTGCCTACTAATTTTTTGGAGTATATAGTTACTTGTGGAACTTCTGGAACCTGGCCCAAATATGCATGAAAATTAATGGACTCGATCCCACTGAATTCGGTGGGTATTGGCTCGACCCTTCTAGAGCTAAATTCTGATCTTGAACAAACATACCCAGCTCCATTTGGAATCGCGTGGAAAAATATTTGCTCCTTTTTTCCTACCTCCCAGTACATTTTCTGGCTGGATATACTAACTCATGTTTATCAAAATGCCTAGTTCTGTTGTTCTGAAAGTCAATTAATTAAAACTTGATCTCTTTTTCATTCGATTTTAGATTTTCCAATGATACTGCATTTTTTTTTTTTTTTAGCAGAAGTGGTACTGTAAATACTTTTTCAGTATGGCAAATGCTGAAATCTGCATAAACTCAAAATAGTAACACATGTTCATATGTGATCTGTTTTAAAATCTTCCAACCTGTATGTGAAAATACTTGCTATTCATTTACTTTCAGAAACGTTTTCTTCCTTTGCTCTCCCCTCCCCCCCGCTTTTTTTTTTTTTTTTTTTTCTAACGAGCCCCATGTGCTGTGTTAGTGGAGTCTGAAGCTGCTCAAAGTGATGAGTGCGCAGAATGTGCCAACCTGCAGTCTGTACACCAGCACTCTGCTTTTCCTCCAAAGAATCTTTCCTCGCAAGATGCTCTGCTGCCAAAAGGATGGCAAGATTGCAACATGACAGGGCTGTTAGAGTTAATGGCCTGTCAGCATTTCCATTATAAATCAGTTTATACTTGGTCGTAAAAATTTGCCTCAGGCCAAAACTTGGCAGACACAGTCCGGTCACAGCCCCAAAACACATTTTACTTTAACATAATTTCTATACCTAAACATCTGCTGACTTGTTTCCTGTACTACAGAACAATTCAACCCCCAATGTCAGCCTTTGGTTGGGAAGGGTCTGTTAGGTAAGGGAAAAGAGCAAGAGGGAGATATTAAGTTTAACTCCCAAATGATTATATTCTATAAAAACTGTGCCTGCTGGATCCTGTCTGTCATCTGAATAAGTTGCTCTTGTATTCTAGAGAAAAAAATTAAAATAAGGCAAGAAAATGAATTTAAAAAATAATCTTTCCTGCCCACATAGATACAATTGCTGTAGAAAATAGAACCTATTTATTAAAATGAAAATGCATGTCCCCTTAGAGTTAGAGACACCAGGGATCTTCTGTTACATGAGTAGAGTGGTCAACCTAGTTCCTATCTGATACTTTGCAATTGTGCAGCTAAAAGCACTTCATAAAGAGACTAATATTGAAATTTTACAAGTGGGGAAACTGATAGAGAAAGGTGAAGAAACTTCCATGTCACTCAGTAGGTCAGTTTCCAAGCTGGGAAAAAACACTAAGGTCTTCTGAGTCCCACTCCAGTAATTCGTTGTACTTGGCCGTATCCCTTCCTCCATCCCTGTGAGTGTGAAGTCTTTCACCTGCAGAAGCATGGAGTCAGGGAAGACCAAATAAATAGTGCATACCTTCTTGGCAGAGCATATGCCTATAGTAATTCTCTAATCCTGCCCTAGACCAACCAGAAAGAGTGGCCAGCTGTTGCAAAATTGAATTGTCATTGTACTATGATTGGGAATTCCTTCCTTGTCCCCTCAGTTTGTACTTGTCTTCACTGGAAAAGGATGCCTCACAATAACATATGCTAATAAATATGTTTAATACTTTTTGGGCACTAAGTAGTAATACCTTATAGCACAGATCTCAAAGCACTATTTAGAAGTGACTGATATTATTAACAAGTGCAGCTTCATGTTAATTTTGAGTACCAGACATGAATTTCTCAATAAAAGTGTGCTCAGTTAATGCTCCATGATCTACTCTAGCTGCCTGTGAATCTCCTGTAGGTTTTAAGTAGCTGGTATGCGAATAATAATAATAATAGAACACAGGCTATCACATGAATCTGACATTTATAGCCAATTGAGCAGAATCTGACATTTGACATCTGACATCTACTCATTTTGTACACATGCTTGCTCCACAGTGCTGGGTGCTTTTTAAAGTACCCGGCACTGTGGTGAGTGCAGTTGTATAAACAGCAAAATGCACATCAGTGCTGAGAAAATGGTGGTGGTGCACTTTTGAACTAAAACACATCAAAAGTGGACCAGAAGCACTTTTGGTCCACTTCTGGCTCTGCCGGGGAGCGTGCAGGCAGGCGGGGCAGCTCAGCAACTGGTGCCTCCTAGGTCTCAGGGGGCACCCAGGGTCCCCCCGTGGCCGATTGCTGAGCCAGGGAAGGTGGGGGGGTGGGGGCGGCACACTCAGCGGTGAACCCGGAAGTGGACCAGAAGCAATTCTGGTCCACTTCTGGGTTCGCCGCCAAGCACGCAGGCCCCCTCAGCGCTCCTGTGGGATGTTCCATCTGCCCCACCATTGCAGCATTCATGAGCTACGCCTGGTACCTCAAGGTATGTAGAAAAAACATTTAAAGCTATCTATGGCTGAATCACTGATTCTATGAATCAGCATTGAATCTTCAGATTCAGATTTGGCTGAATGGAATTGGGACAGTGATCCAAATCAACGAATCAAATCACTGTCCCCGATTCGGGTTGAATCTGAATCAAATATGGCCCATTTCGCACACCCCTAGTAACAACCCAGAGATGCGACAAGAATGTGAAAGGAGACTGACACCTTTTGTTCTTCATGTACCTGCACCAAACAGAGGCTGAGAAAGGAGCTGCTTCTGGAAGGCTACAATTAATTTGTTCCCTTGTTGTCCTCCTCATCTACTTTTCTTTCGTTTCCTCTTTTGTTTGCCAGGCAAATAGTCAGTAATAATCAGAAACTGGATTAAAACCAAGAGTTAACATTTATGAGGAGTTATGATGCTTGTTTGGTTATTGCATCTATAAACTAGCAAACCTCAGGCTTTTAAAACAGATATTTTTGAAGCTTTAAACCACCTCCCTATCAAATAAAGACTTTACTGAGCATAATAACTGGTAAAAAGGAACAATAATGTACTGTAAAACAAAAGTATGATACAAAGGATTTCTGGGACAGGAGGAATCACTGACATTTGTTTATTTGTTCCAACTAGTGCAACTGAGGCACTGAAATGTTTTAAAATGATAATGCAAAATAAGACTCTTATTACATAATTATAGATTCATTTTTGCCTCTCAGTGCCAGTTGAGGCAGAAGAGCATCCCACACACTACAGCCATCCCTACCAAGAGTTTCTTTTCCTTGTAGCTGGGTTTTTGGTTGTAGCTGTGCTGGTCTAAGGACATAGGCAGGCAAGGTTCTTTGAGCAGATGTGGTATCTTTTAGTAGACCAACTGAGCAGTTGAAAAAAAGTTATTAACAAGAATCTGGGCGCAATCACCCTTCTTTGGGCAGAGACTTCCTAGGCCGAAAGAAGTGTGATTGCGCCCAAAAGCTTGCTAAGAACTTTTTTCCAACTACTCAGTTGATCTACTAAAAGATATCACATAGATAAAAATGCTAGGATCTGAAGGGACCACAACAGATCATCGAGTCTGACCCCTTGCCCAGGCAGGAAAGAGTGCTGGGGTCAGATGACCTCAGCCAGATGCCTGTCCAGCCTTCTCTTATAGACCCCCAAAGTAGCATCACTTCCCTTGGAAGCCCATTTCAAATTTTGGCCACCCTTACCGTGAAGAAGTTTTTCCTGATGTCTAGCCTAAATCTGCTCTCTGTCATTTTGTGACCATTGTTCCTTGTTACCCCAAGAGGCACCCTAGTGAACACAGCATCTCTGATTCCTTGCTGTGTCCCCCTAATGAATTTGTAGACAGCCACAAGATCACCTCTCAGCCTTCTCTTGCAGAGGCTGAAGAGGTCCAGGTCCCTCAATCTCTTCTTATAGGGCTTGACCTGTAAGCCCCTAACTATATGAGTGGCCCTCCTCTGGACCCTCTCGAGTCTATCAACATCTTTCTTACAGTATGGCGCCCAAAACTGGACGCACTACACCAACTGCGGTTTGACTAATGCTGCAGAGGGGAATTATCACCTCCTTGGTTCTATTTGTCATGCATCTGCTGATGCATGATAAAGTGCGGTTAGCTTTGCTGGGGATTTCGTCACACTGACACCTCATGTTCATCTTGGAGTCCACTATGACTCCAAGATTCCTTTCCACTTCTGTGCTACTGAGAGGGTCACTTCCCAGCCAGTAGGTGTGCTGAATATTTTTGCATCCTAGGTGTAGCACCCTGGACTTGTCCTTGTTGTACTGCATCCTATTGTGTGCTGCACAATTTTCTAACCTGTCCAGGTCTGCCTGCAGTCGTTCCCTACCCTCCAGAGTGTGCACTTCACCCCACAATTTAGTATCATCTGCAAACTTGGACAGAGTACACTTCAGACCCACATCCAAGTCACTGATGAAGATATTGAAGAGTACAGGTCCAAGGACTGAACCCTGCGGGACCCCGCTACCCACATCCTTCCAGGTCGATACCGACCCATCTACTACCACTCTCTGGGTGCGACCGCTAAGTCAATTTGCCACCCACCAGACCATGTAAACATCTATATCACCGCCTCTTAATTTATTTATGAGAATGGAATGAGATACCATATTGAAGGCCTTGCTAAAATCCAAGAAAACGACATACACCTCCTGCATCTAAGCATCTTGTGACCCTGTCATAAAATGAAATCAGATTGCTATGAATCCATGCTGGTTTCCCTGATACCTTATTTTTCCCTCTGGACTCCTACAAATATGATCCTTCATAATCTTTTCAAAGACCTTTCCAAGGATGCAGGTGAGACCGACTGGCCTGTAATTACTAGGATCCTCCTTCCCCCCCTTCTTGAAAATAGGGAACACATTGGCCCTTTACCAGTCCTCCGGGACCTGACCCGAGTGCTACGAGCGCTCAAACAGCCGTGCCAGTGGTTCTGCTGGACACCGGCCAATTCCTTCAGTACTCTCGGATGAAGCTCAACCGGGCCTACTGACTCGAACACATCCAGTCCATCTAAGTGACTCTGCACCAAGTCAGCGTCGGCAGTTGATGGGCTGGTGTCCCTCTGACGCCTGTCTAAGAGCCCATTAGGAGACTTATGTTGACCCCTGTTCAAGAACACTGAGGCAAAAAACTCATTGAATAGCTCAGCCTTGACCCCGCTCTCTTGTCACTAATTGCTCCTTCTTGTTCAGTAGGGGTCCTACACTGCCCTGTGCCTTCCTTTTACTCCCTACATAACTAAAAAAGACTTTTTGTTGTCTTTAATTTGTGTTGCCTCAACACATCTACTCAAAGAACTTGCCTGCCTCTTTTCCTTGTAGATTTTTTTTGTCATAACCTTTTTTCCCAACTTGCTTAGAGCTTTGGTCAAGCAAAAGCACCCCTTACCCAAACCTGGGCTATGATCAAGTATCAGAGCAGGTTTCAGAGATCTGCTTATTTATACTAATTCTTGTCACACGTGGTTTAATCAGAGAAATCTCCAACCTTGGCAGTTTTCAAAAGCAGGTTAGACAGACATTTAGCTGGAATAGTTTATTCAGGGATGATCCTGCATTGAGCAGGGGGCTTTATTACATGACCTTGTGAGGACCCTTCCAGGCTACTTTACTTATGATCCTAAAATCAGGCTCTATCTGCCCTGACAATTCATGGCTGTCATGAGTTGTAGTACCCACTTTATGCAGTTTAGCATTTCATTGCTCAGAAACACAATGCAGCTACACCAGTTCATGCTTTTGAAGAACACAAAACAGATGAAAACAAAGCAGCTGAATGATATGAAGCTGAGGATAGCCATGCTCTAAACATTGTATATTATATACATAAAAAAGAGACTGGGATACTTGTAATTAGAGCTGATGTAAACGAGCACACGTCTGAAACCTGCTCTGCCTTAGTAGTCGGTTACAACCCAGTCTTTGAAAAGCTTCAAAAGACTGGTTTGTCTGGTCAGACTTTTGGTTTGCCTCCACATTTTTAACAACAACCACCACAACAAATGTTTACACAATCAGAGTGAGAAGAGGCCTTACAAAAACAGCTAAAGGTGTGTGTGAGTGTGTGTATGTGTACATGTACACACACACACACACACACTCACCTTTCTTTTTCTAAGAATTGGCTAAGGATTAAGTGTAATGGAGTGCAGAAATACTTGAAGATAATTCAGCAGAGGGAAAGGAAATATTTTTCATAATTAACTGGTGTACAACTAAGAGTAAGGGGATGAAGTCAAGAAAGGAAAAAGGCTGAATATACACAAATCCCTAACAGTGAAATCTTTTAGCTAGTGGAATAATTACCCAAGGGAAGGAATGAAGGGCCAGTCATTTGGCACATTTATATTTAGACTGAACAAAAAACCCTAGTTAACCTAGAGTAGGGAAGTAGGTGACATAATGGGTCTTTTCTAACTCCACATTCCATTTATATGACTGGTTTTTCAAATGACTTACAGTGATCCCATAACAAGATGGGTTTTCTCTTATATTTTATTGATTAGTGATACCAGACACCCAGCTGCCTTCATGATGGGCTCTTGTTTTTAAATAGCTAAATGTATTTTGTGTGAAACTCCTGCCCTTTAGAACTAGTAGCTAGAAAATCCTGCATCTAATACTGTATTTTTGTTTTTAGAAATCTGTCTGCTATGACCAAGTGACTATTCCAATATTTTTTGTTTCACTGCGTGCAGCTTACCATACAGACGCACAATCCACAGAACTGTTGACGTTTAACAAATCAGGCTGTAAGCAAACCTACTGCGGAGAACAAATTATACTGAGATAGAAGTAAGTGTTCACAGAGCAGGTTTTCATTTTCCTGAGAATTTTTGTAGTAAATTTAGTATTACTTAGGATTTAATTTATTTACATATCCAGAAAACCTTAAAATACTTTTACATAGCTGTTACTAAAACCATAAAATAATTGACTTACAGAGTCATAAAAAAGGGATTTATTGTACATTTCCTGTTTCAGTCGAGGTCTTGTTACAGCTCCCTCAGGTAGACAAAACACAGGAGACTATTAACTTACTTTAATAATCTTTCAAACTTCTGCTTGGGCAACTTAGATGTGGAAAGGAACAAGAAAAGCTCCTTTTAATGCTATCTGTTTCAGACCTGTGATTTTTCATGCTGTTTTTATGAGACAATTCATTATTAACTGTTTTGTGCCTTCTGGGTGCTTATGATTCAGATTCATTTTTTTGTTTAATATTTACTAATATCCACCTTTCTTCTTGAAATGTCAGCAGAAAAGTCATTTGCTCCAGTTGCCTACATCCTTTGTTATGGGCGGAATTGGAAGTATGAGCATGGACATATGCCCATTTACTTTTCCCTTTAGACAATATAGGGTGCAATTGACAGACATTTCAGAGACTCAACAAGGATGGCGATTGTCCCATGCACGATGTGCCTTTCCTGTACCTTTCTAATATAGATGCATTTATATATAACCATGGATGTCTTATTTGCAGGCTGAGTGCGTTTGGCAGCCACTTAAAGTTTATAGCTTCTCAGCTGGGTCTGCCAGCTGGAACGCAGGTTTTCAACGTGGACATAAGAATCCATTTTGGTTTGCTTGTACAAATAAAGAAGAGTCTTCATGTATGTTTTTCAAAAGTATTTGGTTATACAGAAAAAGACATCCATAAAAAGATTACAAGCTTGACTTGTTATCATTTATGGATCGTAGAACTTCTTTGACAATGGACTTACTAACACTGTACACAACAATGCCGCATAGCCCACTGCCTCAATTATTGTGTCCCACAATTCATTTTTGCAGTGTAATTGGAATGTACTATGTTGCTGAACGTTGCTACTATCCAGGATGTGTCAATATCCAGCTATGTCTAGTTTTGAAGGTGGCAGTAGATAGGACTTCCAACTTTTACTTGGAGCCTATTCTGTAGGTTGATAGAAAACTTAAGGGGTTTTTTTTGGTTTTTTTTTTAATCTATGATCCTGAAACCATCCAAATTTATAGCCATGTACCAAAACTTATCACTTTTCCCCTTTGCATTATTTCAGGTTAAAAAGCAAGTTAAGTAACCCCATAAATATCATTGCACATAGTATTTTTAAGCAATTTAATCACCCCTATTGCACACTTAAACATCACACCAGCACTTATATGTTCATATTGAAAATGTAATATGTGGGGGACATATTCAATTAACTTAACCAAGGTATTTGTTTATGTTTGGATCAGTATCTACGTAAACAGAATGTCTAGAAACATAAAGCAAAATTTCTGAGCTTGGCTGCCTAAAATAGGTGCCTACATAAATTGACTTGATTTTCAGAGGTGTTGAGCACCTACAACTCCCACTGAAGTCATTATGAGAGTCCTAGGTCCTGATTCTGCAAACACTTACACATCTGTATAATGTTACCTACATGAATAGCACCACTGAGTTCAGTAGGAGTTACCAGATGAATATAGCTCTGCATGTTTTTAAACATTTGTAGAATCAGGGCTTTAGTCTGTAAAAAATTGTATGCCAAACAGCAACTTTGCATTTAATTTTGGATTGTGATTTCAGGACTGGCACCACTGGAATCAATGGATCTGAGAGTCTGAGGGTGTATCTACATGTGCAATTATTAGGCAGGAATAAACTCCAGTGCAGTTCACACAAGAGTTTATATCTCCAGGGTGCAGTGTTTACATGTGTGCCGAGGACTGCAGCACGTTAAGCCGGGGTGGTGCAGCTGTAGTTGGCAAGGGGCCCAGGGGTCAGTCTGCCAGCCCAGAGCTGCTCTGCCCTGGCTCAGCATATTGCGGAGGCTGGCTGGGGCATGAAGGTGCTACAACGTAGGGCTATCAGGCAGCCTCCACAATATAGCACCCTTGTACCCCAGCCAGCCCCGGTCACCATCTATACGTGCATTTCAGTGGAGTGAATAACTCTGCCGTAGGGTAGTACTTGTGTTGGGAAGTACTATCCACCAGCAGAGTTAGTGAGTTCACGCCGGCCTAATAGTGCCACATGTATAAATGGTGACGCTAGTGTGGAGCTAATTAGTCAACTCAGCAGTAAAGCACATGTGTAGATGCCCCCTGAAAGATTTTCTAGGTATTAGTTTCAATTTTCTTCTTAATTGAATGTCATTCCTCTTTTAAGGATCATTGGTTTGCTCCAATATAGCAGTTCTTCAGTGTATGAAGACTGAGGATCCACAATCCTTTGCTGCATACTACAGTCTAGTTAAAGTCCTCAAATAATTCCTGTTCTGATAGCTTTAAAATTAACTCAGGCCCTGTTGGAATATAATTTACATTCACAACATAAATAATTTAGGATCTGCATGTCCCTTGAAAAGGGAGATAGTGAGAAACAATGTTAGATTGTTTTCCTGATAGAGGAAAGACGACATGCACCCTTGTCGTTAACACATGATAATACATTTTCCCTCAACAATGTAATAACATTTTAAAAACAGAGAATTCATGAACAATGATTTAAAAAACTCAGATTTCATGTAATTTCAGTAAGTGCAGACAAATTTATATCAATAGATTAGAACTGACATAGAGCTTCAGCACAGTACTTTTGGGAAGTTACACAGTTTTCTGTAATCATAGTGACCATAACAAACTTTAAACATTATAATCAGGTGATATTAAGATAGTTGAAATATATTTAAAGTTGTATAACTCTTAATGTTTATTGTTATGAGTAATGACCCACCAATAGCACCAGCTAAGAGCACTCTTCCCGATGCCAACAATAAGATGGTGAGATGTTTTTAAATATGCATAGAGTTTAGAAATATCAAATGACCCTTCTAAGGAAGGGAAAGCTACAATGATGAAAGTCTGGGCAATTGGCATACTCAAACTGTTACCAAACAAGTTCATAAACTTCATAAGATCTTGAGGTACAGGCGTGTATGTTCACTTGGAATACTCCAAATCCTGGTCCAGTTTGGAGCAATTTAGCTGCCACCCCCTCCAGCAGTGCTTCAAAATGGTTGCAAAGCCATGCTCTTCAGTCAAGGGGCTGGACAGCAGGAATACCTTCGTGCCTCTTATCCTCTGGAGGTTTCCAAAGACAGAGAAGAACACAGGAGAGTTACTACAGGACAGCTGATGTGCAGTTGCTGTTTGTGTTCCCCAAAAATCCTGCAATAAGTGAAAGCTAAGCCACCGTAATTTACTAGGTGTGAGCTGCTCCATTTTAGTTTTTACTTACTGTGTGGAAGGAGAGGCAGCTCCTGCTGCTGCATGTACCCCAGGAGGGCATGGGGGGCATATGCCTCTGGATTCCTGTGCAGGGCGAGGGTGGGCTGGGGCTGGGCAGTGCCGATACTGGAAGGGGGGGGTTATGGCAAAATTTGGGGTGGCTGCAGCCCCCCCATTCCCCCTCAGTGCTGCCCCTACCCGCCCCGAGCACAGCCTGGCCCAGCCCAGCTATCCACTGGGCAGAGCTCAGTGCCACCCCAGCCCCAGAGGCAGCCTGTCCTCACCCTGCACACAGATCCAGAGGCACATGCCCCCCATGCCCTCCTGGCATGTGTGTAGTGGTGGGAGCCGCCCCCCACCCCCTCATACCCCGGATGAGCTGCTCTGCCCTGGCTGTGCAGCATCTGCCCCTGCCCCACTCCTTCCCTCACCATGGGGGCCTCAATCTCCCCCCCCACCACTGACATCCCTTCCCTCAACAGACTTGCCAGTCAGACACAGCTCTCCAAGCTGTCTGGCTGCATATCGGCAATTGGATCGGTATCAACCAATATGGTTCGTTAAAAAATGGCAATCTGTATCACCCAAAAAAATCTCTATCGGTGCATCCCTAATAATGACATTAGATCTTGTTGAAATAAAAAATCTCCTGGAATAGCTTTAGTCAGAGTTGGTGAACCTATGCATTGGCAGTTATTTGGTAAGTCTCTGCTCCCTAGCTTCTTTTAATTGTCCGTCTACAAATGGTGCTTAAAAAAAATGCACTCTATGCTTCCCTCCTTTTTAATACCTCTTGCTTCAGTATATACCTTCAAAGGAGCCCTCCAGCTCATTGAAACTTGGTGGGACCCAATGCATGACTGGGTGGTAAACATCAAGGGCTATAGGCTGTACAGGAGGGACAGAACAGGGAAGAAAGGTCGGTGGTGTGGCGCTCTATGTCAAAGAGCAATACACATCCTCAACAAACTACACTGGGTCAGAGGAGGGGAAGACTGAAGTGCTCTAGGTCTGAATACGAGGGGCCCAGGGGGAGAGAGACTTAACAGTGGGGGTCTACTACAGACCACCCAGCCAGGGGGAAGAGCTGGACCGGGAAGTCTCAGGTCAGCTCACGGAGGCAGTTAAGTTAAGGGACATAGTCATCATGGGTGACCTAAACTACCCAGACATCTGCTGGGAAGAGCAGTCAGCCAGGTCTGACCACTCACGTAGGTTCCTAGCCGAGTTACGGGACCTCCATCTGACCCAGGAGATGCACAGTCCCACCAAGGGAAATGCTCTGCTGGACCTGGTCCTGGCCACAGGCAATGACCTGGTGAGGGGATTGCAGGTTCTCAACCACCTGGGCGATAGCAATCGTTGCCTACTGGAATTCACCATCCAGCGCAGGCTGTCAAAGGCCTGCAGCAAGGCAGCAGCCCTGGACTTCAGAAGGGCTAATTTCAATCAGGTAAGGAGACTAGTCAGGGAGGCACTGAGGTCCCAGAGGGGAGGGGATTTGAAAGTCCAGGAAGAGTTGCCGTTTCTTAAGGAGACAATCCTCCAAACCCAAAGGGTGACAATCCCAACGCGGATCAAAGGGGGCAAGAGTGCTCAAAAGCCCCCATGGCTCACCAAAAGCAACCAGGAATGTCTCAAAGCTAAAAAGGAGACATACACCCAATGGAAGGGAGTGGCCATCTCCAAGAAGGATTATACCTCCATTGCTTGAGATTGTAGGAGGGCTGTTAGGCAGGCTAAGGCGGAGATGGAACTGGAAGTAGTGGCCCAGATCAAAGATAACGAGAAGTCCTTTTTTAAATATGTAGCGGGTAAAAAGAAGGTACCAGGCAACCTAGGGCTTCTGCAGGACATGCTAGGAAATCTGGTGGTCACACCAGACAACAAAACTAATCTCTTTAACAATTTCTTTGCCTCCATTTTTCTGAGCAGGGACCGGGTCATCCCCCCCCACCGGGATCCCAGATGGACACAGAGGAGGCACAGCCAGGCCCAGCATCAGTGAGGACCTAATCAGGGAACTTCTGGTGGGACTAGATGTGTTCAAATCAGCAGGTCCTGATGATCTCCACCCCAGAGTGCTGAGGGAATTAGCAGAGGTCATTGTGGGACCCCTGGCACAGCTTTATGAGCACTCATGGTGCTCTGGCAAGGTGCCAGAGGACTGGAAAAGGGCCAATGTGGTCCCTATTTTCAAAAAAGGGAGGAAGAAGGACCCAGGAAACTATAGGCCTGTTAGTCCTACCTCGGTTCTGGGGAAATTCTTTGAGAAAATTATCCAGGAGCACATCTGCAAGGGACCAGCAGGGGAGATTATGCTTAGAGCCAATCAACATGGGTTCATTAGAGGCAGATCCTGTCAGACCAACCTGGTGGCCTTCTATGACCAGGTCACAAAATCCTTGGATGAGGGCGTCATGTTGGACGTAGTCTTTCTGGACTTTAGGAAGGCCTTCAACACTGTCTCTCACCTCATTCTCATTAAAAAATGAAGCAACTGTGGTGTCGATGCCCACACAGTCAGATGGGTTGCAAATTGGTTGGAGGGCTGCACCCAGAGAGTGGTGGTGAATGGGTCATTTTCAACCTGGAGGGATGTGGGCAGTGGGGTTCCCCAGAGCCCACACTGTTCAACATCTTCATCAGCAACTTGGATGAGGGGGTGAAAAACCCCTTGTTCAAATTCACAGATGACACTAAGATGTGGGGAGAAGTGGGCACACTGGAGGAGAGGGACAGGCTGCAACTAGATCTGGACAGGTTACAGGGTTGGGCGGATGAGAACAGGATGGGTTTCAATACTGACAATTGCAAGGTGTTGCACCCAGGGAGGAAGAACCAGCAGCATACCTACAGGCTGGGGAACTCCCTTCTCGTCAGCACAGAGGCAGAAAAGGATCTTGGAGTCATTATTGATTCCAAGATGAACATGGGCCACCAATGTGAGGACACGGTGAGGAAGGCTAACCGCATCTTGTCATGCATCCACAGATGCATCACAAGCAGGTCCAAGAAGGTGATCCTCGACCCACTATGCAACACCGGTCAGGCCACAGTTGGAGTACTGCATCCAGTTCTGGGTGCTGCACTTCAGGAGGGATGTGGCCAGCATCGAGAGGGTCCAGAGGAGGGCCACTCGCATGATCAGGGGGCAGCAGGGCAGGTCACATGAGGAGAGGCTACAGGACCTGAACCTGTTCAGCCTCCACAAGACAAGGCTGAGAGGGGATCTGGTGGCCATCTACAAACTGGCCAAGGGGGACCAACAGGCAAGTGGAGAGTCCCTGTTCCCCTGGGCACTACTGGGAGTAACAAGAAATAACGGCCACAAGTTGACTGAAAGTAGATTCAGACTAGACATCAGGAGGCACTACTTCACAGTCAGGGCAGCTAGGATCTGGAACCAACTTTGAAGGGAAGTGGTGCTCGCTCCTACCCTGGGGGTCTTCAAAGGAGGCTAGACAACCACCTAGCCGTGGTTGTTTGACCCCAGCTTTCTTCCTGCCATGGCAGGGGGTTGGACTTGATGATCTACTCAGGTCCCTTCCGACCCTACCAACTATGAAACTATGAGCAATAATTCATCTAGGAAACCCTGTTTGTCAACAAAACTATATTAAAACAATGAATGCTATAGATGTACAGTTAAGACATTAGAAGTTAGAAAATGTCAGAATTAAATTTTCAGTTCCTTTGCACAAGCACATAATGACAAGTCCTGAACTATATGATTACATGCTATTTTTCCACAAGACTTGGTCTTCATTCAGTACAGGATGGATGGTGCTCCCTAAGTCAGCAACTATTCACTATTTTTTTCTAGCCTCCTAATTCAAGTGGCCCCAGATTTTATTTATATGCATTATTTAAATCCTGCACTGACTACAGGATTCTTAATGGGTCTCCAATTATTTACTGGAGTTAGCAAGGCTTGACTACATATTTTTTTCCAGTTTCTTTTCTTTTGTTACAGAAAATGGTGGAGAGGTGTTGTAGACATAGGAAAGTGCAAACCAATTAGATTAAATATACAGCACTGACTGTAAATATTACCACATGATAAGAAGTGATCATATATCTATATCTACACACACACACACACACACACACACAAAAGATTACTCCACAATAGGATAAAAGCAAGAGCCCCTTCTCTCTAAAATCCAGTGTTTCCTGTAGAGCCTTTTTCCATACTTGCCACTTCTTTCTAGTCTATTTCCTCATTTCTCCAAGTTAGGAATGCCTGGTGATTTATAATGACTTAAACTATCCATTAGGTTATCGCTAATGATTGTAATAAAAATGTTTTTTTTTCTTAATGCATTGTTTTAGTCTTTTATGGTTCTCAGGTCTTGGGTCACAGACCTGCAAACATGTAAGTACTTAGACATAAGAGTTTCCTCAAGATATCATGGCTCTTTTTCTTCATTTAATATTCTATAAATTCTTTTTTTTTTTTTTTTTAAAGCTATCAGCTAAGACATTTGATAAGGTCCTGGCTGATAAAAGTTATTAGCAAAACTTTACTTCCCTAATGCATAAACAAGCTTTCTTGGTTCAATTAAAAATAAGCATGCAAAATCAGGTGGTATTTTTCAGATATATTTCTAGGTTTTAAAGGTGGACCATTTTCAGATTTTCCCCTATACTTCTTTTACAAGATCTGTAAATCTAGCCTCCTGACAAGTTTGTTTTCAGTCTAATTTTTTTCCACAGTCACACACTGTATACATAACAATGGATGCTTTTTTCTCTCCCTGAAACCACAGGTTTGTTTACTAAAATTGGGAACACAAGCCTTTTTTAGCAATAGAGCCAGCAATCATACACACAAATATTTGCCATGGGAATAAACTTGATTAAAGTTTGTGATATTATAAATACTTACCTACATAAAATTTATCTGCCCATGAAAGACTAATCTAACTGCATCACACAATGATGGAGTCCTCGCCCCTCAATATTGTCAATCACCATCATGCAGGAGTCATTAGGACAACACATTAGAAAAAACACATTTTCCTGAGCTGTAAACCAAATACCACAGGATTTTTTACTACTACTTTTCTTGGACTGCTTTCTCTCTCTGCTTCTGTCTCTTTCTCAGCTCCAATATTTCTGGAAACTTCCAGTGCTCTCAATGCAGCCAATTCCACTTTATGCAAAGAATTTAATTAGTAATTATTAACTGGTTATTTAGCAGTAGCAGCCCATTTTAATGTTACATTGCCTCCCACAGAGTTCTACAATTTAAAATTCAGTACTTCGAGCTCTAAGCATACCTAGAGCTGGTAAATTGGGATTTATCTAAAAATGAAGTACACGCATCAAAGCATACAGGGACGCTATAGACATGCTGCTGTCAGCATTTGCTGCTTTCCATTCTAACCCCATGGAGGCAAAGTGAGTTTTCTAGAAAATGGTCAGAACAGACCGTTATGCAACAGAAAGTTAAAGCGGGACAAGTTAATGCTATCAAGAAGACTTTTCTTTAAAAAGGAAAAACCCCATGAACATGAAAAAAACATGTCCATTAACATCTTTTTGATCTACCTTCTCTAATGTGAGCACGTAATACAAAAAACAAAACTGCTACTGAAGCAAAATACAGAGCTGCACACACAATTCTCCCAGACATGACAAAGAACAAGCTGCACACATCAAATGTTACTCATGTAATTCAGGGGTTGTCAACCGGGGGTGCATGTACCCCTGGGGGTACTTGGGAAGCCCCCATGGGGTATGCGGCAGCAGCATGGAGAATCAGGGCGCACTTCCAGTTTTGCCGGTAGCATTTCTGGGTTTGCCGCAGGAGACCTCCCCACCCCCCCCGGCTCATGGATTTGCTGCTTGGCCTCTCCCCTCCCTCTTGTTGACTGGCCAGAGGACTCCCTGCTTCTAGACTGGCTGCTGGGGGTACGCCAACCAAAAAAAAGGTTGAAAACCCCTGATGTAATTTAATGGACTGTAAAAAGGCACACAGGTACTAAAATAGTGATAACAATATAGAAACTTATATTGTAATACTATCTGGCACCTACAAGTTTTGCCAACAGATTTAAGTGCTTTTTACTGAAACTATACCAGTGTGTTACCACAGTCCTCCCACAAGTCGTAGTCATGGATCAGGGTCTCATTGGGCTAGGCACTCTGCAGAGGGTGCATCTACGTGAGATGCTTTACTGAACACTAGACTAATCTACCGTGCAGTAAAGCATCACTATGTAACCATGTGAAGCAACTACTGCATAGAAAATAGGCTAACACACAGTTTTCTACTACCTGTAAATACAGGTAGTAGATTTACTCTGTAGTAACTACTGTGCAGTAGTGCATGGGTAGACAGCTGACTGGGAGAAATTGCTCCTGGTCAGCCCAGGCAAGAGGGAGGGAGGGAGGGAGAACGGTCCCTTCCCCAAGGCAGCCGCCTGCTTCTCAGCCCCCTGCTATGATCAGCTGATCAGAGCCAGGGCTGGGACATCATCTCCTGCCCTGGTAGCTGCCTGTTACTGGGTCCCCACTCCAAACTCAGAGTAGGGGCTGGGGCATGGTCCCTGCCCTGGCAGCAGACAGCTGCTGGACCGTGGCTCTGAGGCACAGTCCCCTGATCCAGCAGCTGCTTGCTGCTGGGACCCTGATCCAATCTCAGACAATGCCCCAGACCCCACTCTGAGATCGGAGTCGGGGCCCGGAAGCTGCCTGCTGCCAGGGCAGCATACAACATCCCAGCCCCAGCTCCAACCTTGGAGCTGGGGCCTGGCAGCAGACAACTGCCAGGTCAGGAAACAATGTCCCAGCCTCCACTCTGATCCCAGAGCAGAGGCTGGGCAGTAGGCAGCTGCCCAGGGCAAGGGTGTGGGATGGGATGCAGTTGCCCTGGAGGTGGAACAGCTACCCTTGCCCCCCAGACTAACCTAATGTCCCCTGCCAGTCTAGGGCTGGCACCCTGGGGCAGTGCTCCCCCTGGTTGCCAGATGAGAAGAGTAGCCCTGCGCTGGGCTGCTCTCATGGGCACGTGTAGATGAACTCCTAGGGAAAGCTTACTGCACAGTAAGCTTTCAGCACATTAACAGCACATGTAGATGCACCCACAGACAATAACAAAAAAACTCCAGACCCTGCCACAAGGAGCTTACAGCCTAGTACAGGATACATAGAGGGGCAGACTGAAGTGGAAGGACATGGAAACAATTCTGTTCAAAACAGTCTCCTGTTACAGGCTCCTAGTGTGCTCCTAACTATTGTCAGACCTGTCTCTTCCTTAAGACATCACAGAAAAGGTCAATTAAGGAGAGATGTGAAAGAGGCTGAGAAAGTAGTAATGATGGTTAAGGGAACTCTTCCCAACTCTGAGGAGAAAGTACAAAGGTAGCTGTTTGAAATTTTAACAACTGATGAGTTAGCCCCTTAATACTGGCAGAGCTAAGTAGAGAAGTAGGCCATGAAGGCTTTCGGATAATAAGACAAATATTTTTGGTTCGATGTGTGAGAAAGGAGGGATCCATAATTTTATAGATGAGACTATTAAGATACAAGGCAAATGACTTGCCCATGGCAGCCCAGACAAAGCAGTTAGAGGCGGAAATTAAATCTAGTTCTCATGTTCTAATCCAGTGCTCAATCTATCATTCACAAAGAACAGGGTAAAATAGCCCCAGCAGTGACCCTAAATCCTGACCGCTGTGTCCCAGGACAGAGGAGTTGTTAGAGGAAAGGGAAGAAAGTGGGTGCCTAGGAAGGTAACCCGAATTGAGGCCTTCACTCCTACTCCGGTTGTGGTACAGGCTGCCATTGGAGGGCTATGAATACTAATTAGAAAAGGTGTGGGCAGAATATGGCTCGCAGGCCAGATTCAGCCCACCAAGGGATTTTGTCTGGCCTGTGGCAGGTACCTCAGTCCTGCCCAGTCCAGGAGCAGGGGGCAGCCTGGGCCATGGCACAGGTAGGCGGGAGTGGGATGAACAGGTGAGGCTAGGATTGCAGGGTGGTGAGAGTTTGGGGCTGGGCCAGAGACTTGATCCACTGCCTGCACACCCCTGTGATGGACACCGGTTCTGCGGGCAGGGGTGTGCAGGGAGCAGATCACAGCTCTCCCCCAGGCCTGGCCCCTGTACTCTCACTGCCCTGTGATCCCAGGGTCTCTATGGAGACCGGCCAGGACCTGTGTGGGCAGGGTGTGTAGCCAGGTAGATAGGCTGGGGCCGCTTACGGAGTCTTGGTGAAGTGCTGCATGGGGGGAGGATGGTGTTGACCCAGCCCACAATAGCTCACTAAAACTCCCTATGTGGCCTGCAGGCCTAAATAATTGCCCACCCTTGAACTAGAAGATACCATTAATAGCCAATAAAACATGATTCTAAGAATGCTATTACTACAAAGATTTAAAACAGCGCTTGACATACACTAAGCATAGACTTTTTGGTATTACATTTTTCTATTTACTCGTTCTTGGCTAGGGACAGAAATTATACGTAAACTGGTATAAGTGATTGGAAACCGGTTCAAATCTGTAACACAACAGAAGTTCAGTGTGCAGAAACCTCTTTCAAAATGGATGAAACTGGTCTAAGATAAACTTTGATGGATGTAGTATCACTTAAGTGATTTAAGTTAAATCAGTTTATTGAACTTCCATCCCAGATCCCCTCCAGATTCAAGTTAACTGATAATCCCCCAGCATCCCAGGATGCTTTGCACCTCCCCTGCAAACTCCCCGCTCACAGGGTGGGTGGGTCAGTCTTGGCCCAAGCTGTCTGCTCCAGCAGAGCAGGTAATTTTGCTTTAGCACCCCCTGGCTTTGGGCCTGAGCCCCTGCAGGCATATGGTTGCATTTCCAGAATCAAAAGTGAATATGTCTCTTCACTTACTTATTGGTTCAGTGTACACAGTTTAGATTAACTTGCAAAGATAGAATCGATTCAGTCGTGGGCTTTTTGACTGTCTGTACATAGTCCATATTTTTATAAGGAATTTGCATTTAGAGATAAGATCTTACTGACTGACATTTCACTGCATTCCACTTGTACGCATACCAAATAAGTCTCAATGCAACACAGTCTACAGTAGAAACTATTCCATATCTTTTTTCATATTAGTTTTACACATACTTTGATTCTGCATTTTTTAAGAATGGCTCCAATTATTAATTTGCATGAGACAAACTGATGCTGTATCTGATGAATGGGTCATTTTGACCTGGTAGAATAAAAAAGAAACAAGGTGACTCATTGACATCCTACTGGATATGATTTTGGATGCAAGACAAGGGGACCGTTATGATTTTATTGTTGTGATAACATCAATGTTTAGAGCTTTAATGCAACAAGTAGCAACAGCATACATACAGTGGCCATTTAAAGTTGATGAACTTGGTCATTAAATTAAGATTTACTTTCAAATTTAAGATAGGTAACATTTGTCAAAGATGTTTTTTGTTGGTTTTTTTTTTTTTGACAGACCTAGAATGGGAGACTACAAACAGGTAGTGCTGGTAGCTCTATTCAACTTTTCTCAACTCTTGACGCACCCAACTTGGTATCAGCTTTAGCCCAGGACTGAATGAGAACATCTCCCTGTAAAAGGTCAATCCTTAATTTCCCAGCCGAGCGTAACAGCTGAGATGCTGACACTCACCGTCTACAACCGAACTGATTTTTACAGTAGCCCCAGAACTCTATTGTAAAAGCCTTCTCTTTGATTTATGATTCTGACAAAACTTAGATGTACAAAAACTATTTCTCATAAATTTCCACTTGAAACCAAACTTAATTGATAAAAAAAACCTAATTTGCTTCATGTGTGAACTTGGCTACAGCTTTGCAAATGTGGGGGTAAGGGGCTTCTCTCAATTCTCCTCTCCACACAGCTAAACTGTTCTGTTGATTTCATCCCCATAGGAGCAGGTCACCTCAAAAATTGTATCTTGATAATGGTAATGACAGAACTCAGAACAGTCCCAGATAAAATCAAAAGAAAAAAAAAAACAGTCCAACCTTTATAACAGGGAACTTCCTATGCATCCTAAACCAGGGACACTTATTGAAGAAACAGGTTAGAGATGAGGGCAAGTAACACTTCTGGTTGAGAATCTCGGCCTGGGACCAACGGGCTTGGGAGCCCTAAAATATGCCTATATGTAGGCCAAACATCTCTCAAACCAGACACCATTTCAACTTTGTGGAGGAATAGCTTCTTTATAGTACAACAAGAGGTGTTGTGTGTACTAAATGGCTACTTACTCTGTGAAAGACTCTACCAAAACAAGGTCCATATTATAAAGGCAGTCACAACTTGATCTCACTTGTGTGATTTAATCTTATGTGTTCGATCCTTTCTTCCTTTCATTCCTTAACAAAAAAGTAGTAACAGCATTCTAAGATTTAACCCCCCCTTTATTGCCAACGAATAGCTATTTAATCCCCTTACCTTATTTAAAAATGGCAATCAATTATGTAAGAGATATTAAGAAAAAAGATGGGTTGCAAATATCCTGATACCTGTAGAACTCTGCATCTAGCTTCAGTATGAAAACTGTGAACAATTGTGTTGGGAAAGAAAGAAAAAATGCCAAATGGCAAGACAAGAAGTAACAGAGTCCATTCGTCCAGCCAGTGCTGGCTACCCTAACAGAGCCAAAATGTAAGAAATTGACCAGGCTAAAGAGTGGACAAAATTGTCATTTCAGTATGAAACCATTAAGAGGCTCCAACACAACCAGAACTCCTGCAAATCCAGCAGCTCATCTACTAGAGGAGAAAAGAAGGAGCAACTCATTAGCCCCAGAGTAGAGGAACCTTAAATCAAAAGGTATACAAACAAAGCAAATTAGTATTGACATTGTGAAATACGGCATATGAATTTCTCCACAAAGGAGTAAAGAGTAATGTATGAGTAACATCACAGATGCATTGCTAAAATATACATCTTAAATTCCACTTTACCATGAAAGACTAGGACCTCTGTGGTATACAGAATAGTTGTTCTTCATCGTTCCTGTAATTTCTAGTTCAATCATCATGCCCAAACAGCTAGTCTACTACATAATATGCTAGGTATGAGGTACAAAATCCAAAGCAGTGCACAACTATACTTCACTCTCGCAAAGAATGGGCAATGTTACCTGGTAAGTTCCTATGCACAACATCCACTTCTCATTGTTTGGTGCATCTGCAGTGCAGCGGAGGCAAAGTCAAATGACAACTTGTTGCCAGGCAACCATATCCTTTTGGCCATGAGTGCATAACCTTTAGATAGCATTGACAAATCATTTGTCACTATATGCTTTATATAGCATACAGCACAAACACATACTACCCTTGACTCCTATAAGTGTGATTAAGTAGGGAAAAGCCAGATGGCTTTAGAAGAGAAATTCTGAAGCACATTCTCTTCTAAATCCCAACTTAGTACCGACTACTCAGAAATACTGCAGTGGGCAATAAATAAGAAGGGATGACAAACAACCTATTTGCTTAAAAAATACCTGTATGAACCACTTTCTAACACACACACCCATCAAGCTGTCAAATTAAGTACCCATTGAACACCAAGGTTTGAAAATGATACTGCAGCTGGACACAGGTGTGGCCAGTAATTTATGTACTTAAGATGCAGCTGTGGCTATAAAGCGTGGCCTTTTGTAACAGGATAGAGGCTGCTTAAGATTCTCCAACACAGAACTTCTATTCCTCATCAGGGAAAATGGTAGAATTTCTCTCTTTCGAACCGAGTCAAATGTGAATAAGAAAGGATGTTTTTCCATAGTTGCTGTAGTGCTCAGCTGCATTAATGCTATCCAGTTTGCCCAACAACTTCTCAGAAAATAATATAGTTTGAAGGGTAGGAAGAGTATTTTACCTTGTTTACTAACAATGGAATTGTTTAGAGTAAGTTTTGAGCCGTACCATATGGTTTTGTGCCAGAGTTGCCAACCCAAGAATTTTTTTTTTTTTTTTTTTTTTTTTTTACTGACAATCTGAACTTTCTGAGAACCAAATATTTTTATTGTCTTTTTTTACATAATGCAAATGTAAGCCAGTCCCCCGGACAACAGTAAGAAGGTTCAGGTTGAAATTTATTTTTTTAATGGGTGATGACTTGCCAAGTAAAGTTACCTGACTGCATCAATGGTTTTACGCCATGCTGCCCCATGCCAGGGGTCCCCTACTCGTTCCTCACGCCCTAATACTAGGACTGTACAAAGCTTTGGTCCCCGATTTGATTCGGTGGATATTCAGCCCGATTCAGTGGCTGAATCTCCAAATCCAAATCAACCAGAGGACCCTTATATCTCTCCACATCGATTTGGAGATAGAAACAGCTTTAAAAGTTTTTTCTACATACCTTGTAGGGACTTGTGAATGCTGCGATGCTGGAGCACATGGAGTGTCCCACAGAAGCACTGGTGCCTCCTGGGTTGGGGGGGGGAAGGGGGGCACCCAGGGTCTCCCTGCAACCGATCGCCGAGCCGGGGAGGCATGGAGGGGTCCCCAGCTCGCTGCTTGGCAGACCCAAAAGTGGACCGGAAGTACTGAGCAGGGAAGTGGGCAAGTCAGCTGAAGATTAAGCTCTCTATGCATCCATAATTCTGGAAAAATCTTTTCTTTTTCATTCTGACTTCCCCAAAACTAGGAGTACGTCTGGAAAATACAGTATCTTATCTCATGATAGGTGCTTGGACTAGATCTTGAAGTCCTTCTCAGCTGTACATTTTTATAACTTATAATATGACATGCCAGCCCCCCAGTTTTGACCTAATGTTGATATATTGGGTCACTAGATAGAATGCTTTAAGCAAGTATTCATACACAAGTGTAAACACCAACATCCTGTTCTGAACATGTGAAACTGGAAAAAGTAAAAGTGAAAGATGGACCTTGCCAGAAAAATCTAACATATTCTATCTTTTTATATGGAAGAGTATTCTCAGCTGAAGCTACAGAGAAGAGCTTCAGGGAAGTGTGAACAAGCAGGTGCAACTGGCCAGGCTGCAAGTATTTAGCTACTTCTTCCAGTGGAGAGGGAACATGCTTGTAGTCAAGACTAACATGTTAGAATTTAGAATGCCAACATCAATACAGGGAAAGTTACCAAAGTGATCAGCGGTGAAGTAGTTGTTCAATAGCTCTATGATGTTAAACATTCAAGTCTCTTTTCAACACACTGTTCAAAACTGAAGTCATGCCCAGATAGATGAGCTGCTTCCTAAATAGATTAGGAAAATAAACGCTTGAGATGTTCAGGATTTACTATTAATTGGAAAATGGGTATCATTTTGATCCAGTTATATTTTAAATTGGAACCAAACCTTATTTATGATTTTGTAAGGTCCCTTCCAGCCCCTAATGTCTATGAATCTATGAAAATAACAAGGCACTATTTTAAAACATTAAAACTATATTACTGAACCAAAAAGCTGAACAAAAAAGCTACCAGGTCTTTTATCAAATCCATTTTTGTAAAGAATTAAACTTATCTATATTAAGGTACTGTATTATCCCTACCGCACAATTTCCATCCTTATTAAATGGAATGAATATTTAAGAAAATATGGAGGTAATGTGGTACTTGCTTATGATCAACTCTCTCATTCCATTGGTTTGATTTCCTTTGGACAAAGAAAGCTATTATGATTGATGAGCATACAGTAACTCTTTTATCATAGAAAAAGTTATCAGTGTGTATATAAAGTTGCACCCGAAAACAGGACCATACAATGTCCAGAATCAGACTTGTTGACAACCACAGTCTTTATGGTGCTGATCAAAGAGCAAAACATTCTGGTCAGCTTTCAAACTAAATGAGCCAACACACTTTCTCATGTCAATTTGTATGACTGACAAGAATAGGTCTATTATATATCTATCTCATCCAGTAATCTGATGTTGTGTATTTAGCAATATTATTTTTGGTTCTATGATTCAATGTTTAATCTTAAAAAGTACATTTGTTTCCAAAGGTACAACTGATATTCATGTATGTGCCAGATGCACACACTCTTGCTGTATCTTGTAAAATGAAAATATGAATGATAGTGGCAATAAATTAAAGTTTCATTCATGGGTTGGATTTTTTTTTAATCTTACATCTAATTTAAAACAGTGACCCATTGTTTCAGAGACCCACAAAAAGCTGATTATTAAATCATCACGTGAAACTACTATAGGTTCTTTAACAAATTTGTAAAATGAAAAGCAACATATAAAATTAGTAGTAAAGATATCAAAACATTAAGTTTGCACTATAATTTTCCATTAAAATAATTCACCAACATTTAATACAGTGTAGTGTTTATTGTATGTTATGGAAGGTACACTTGAATTTCAAAAATTTAAAACATATAAAAAGTGGTTAAGGGCTAACATTTTATCAACATCTGATAAATGTGTAAGAATGTTTATTTTTACAGCAGGGTACAATGGTAATGTTAATGTCAACGGGGCACCATGGAAGTTAGTTTTAAAAAAATGTCCACTATGCTTTATACAAACAACACCACTTGCTGTTGTTTAAGAATATTGGGAGAGGATTGCTGTTTAACGATAAGCAGTCCTATAACATTTTTAGTGTTAGATGCTGTTATATTACTTAGTTTGGTGAATGCTTCAAAATAAAAGTAGAAATGTTGTAACTACTTCACAGAAATGCACATCCAATATTTGTTTTCAATAAGAACAATAGGTACAGATTATAACTCTCCCTATATGAAATAATTTACACACAGATGAAAGCTAGAACACTATCTAAAATAATCACTAAATACATTTTCTTCTTGGAAATAAGCAGTTATGTTTTGCATGATCAAATATCAAAAACATATAGCAGAAGTAGTGTTTCTTTTAAACATAACTGATGCTCTAAAATAAAAAAAGGAATTTCTGTGAATGTGCAACCTAAAAATCAACCAAGCTTATATTGTAGTACAACCATATTAAGAAACCACTGATCAGAAATACAACCTTATGGGAAGAAAGTTTATAATCCACAAAACTGTCAGGCCATAAAGTAAAATAGCTCCACAGTTTACAGGTATAACTGAGGCAACATAGATGCGTGCTAGGTCTTGTTTCCAGTAAGTAGATATTTATGCAGAGGATGTGACACTTTGCTTGTAGACAGCATGGTATGCATTTCTCAGCAAGACATAAGGAAAACAAGACTCCAAAAGATCCATTGTCAGGAATGGAGACTCCTGCACAATCTGAAAAATTCCAAAAAATGTATCAAGATACTGGCCATGTATAAAACTAGTCTATAATATACTGCAATTGACTGCTTCAGCAACACAACACATCTCTCTCTTAGACCAAGAGGAAAGAAAAATACAGCACTTTCCTCCCAACAAACTATTCGCCTAGGGAAACTTAAACTAACATCAATACATTGCTTTTCAAAGCTGTCAAATGTTTCAAAACAAGCCTGTGACCCTACAAGGGCAGACTCTGCCATGTTTATTGTTCACTTTAATTTACACTAACTTAATGTGACATCATTATTTTAATGATGAAAACTAATCACCAGGGATCCATGGAAAAATGTGGAATTTGTGTTTTTACAGAGAATCTTCAGAACTGCAGGGGAAAAAAATTTAAAACTTACTAAAAATAAAATGCTGGCTTCCCAGTGGGATGCTGCAGCAGCCTGCCAGGGATAAGGAACAGTCACTGGCACACTAGAAAGCAGCCAAGATGGCAGCTGTCCCTCCTCCCCCTGCTGCTGATTGGCTGAGAGGGCTGCCGATTATGTGGCCCCACCCCTCTCTGCCAATCAGCAGTGAAGGGAAGGGCTGTATGAATATAAACCCTTTAAGCCAATCAGTGATGGGGGGAGGGGGAGCTGCTGCTGCTGGGGCTCCTCAGCCAATCAGCACTGAGGAAGGGGGAACTCACCAAGGAAACAAACGGATTTTAACATTTTTTTTATCAGAGAATTTTGTTGGGGGTTTTTTTGTCATGGAAAACTAGGATCCCTGCTAATCACTAATAAACTATGAAAGTGATAAGAATACTTCTTTAAAGTTTTCCAGCATTTTTATCTAGACAACAAGAAGATAAATATTTAAATACTCATATTTATGTGAAGGGAGGGACACTTCAGTTCTTACCATCAATCCATCATCATGATGTCACGCAGCATTTCTATTGGTTGCTGAGTTACAACAGTAAGGATGGCTGTCAAATTCTCTGTTAACCTATCTGGAGCTTGTCCCTAGGTTAGAATAATAATTCACAAAAGAAAACTTACCATGTCTAGCAGTAAATAAACAGATTCTCTGTTCCTTGTAGTAGTTTTGTCTGTTTCCTGACCAATTTTCAGTAGACTAGATGATGCAAGCTACAAAATAACATTGAAAATAAACCATTTTAAAACAATATTTCTGTACTCCATTTTATTTAAGTTGACCTGTTTTCTTGCTATTCTTATTTAATCTCTCTCAACTGGTGGGGAAAATAATTTCCCTAACCAAAGAAATTAGTAACACACACAAGCCATAATGGAAGAGAAAGACCAAGACTATATTGAAGTATATTTTCTGCATGCTGTTTTGCTTTGCTTAAACAAGCTATTTGCATGAAGATCAAACGGGTTTCAGATGAGTAGAATCTCACGTGTATATTTGAAAGAGTGCTAGTTATTCATTGCATATAGCTTCCAGCTGCAAATCTGGCCCTAACAGTCAATGACAATTTTGTCATTGACTTCAATGGGGCTAGGATCTTGCTACCTTTTCTTTTCTTTCCAGGATGTTTGCAAATATATGTATTCTTCTTGCAAGAAGAAAGGTTATTTTAAATTTATTTGTTTCATGGTCAAAATATGGAAAGTCAACAAGTTATTAATTCCAATACCCCACATTAGAATTTAGGAAACATACCAATTATTATTTTGATTTAGATTGGTATATACCTGTATTTAGGGTTATGGTTCAGGATTATGCAATAAAATAACTGCATCACAATTTGGATTTCCATGAACTATGGAACATTTTTTTTTTTAAAGTCACTCAACTTATAGTACAAATTTCAAGTGAGCGCCAATGACAGTAAAGCAACAGCCATGTTTCTGGTACCTGTCACAAATCTATGTTTGAGCCACATATTTTCATTTTAAAATAAGTACTCTGAAGACTGCATTCATATTCCAATAAGAAATACCACAGGTTAGTATTCTTTTAGCAAATTCTTTGACTTATGGTGACATTAGATAGGGTTAAGGTTTGGGGAATTGTTTTATCACCTATTCCTTTAATATATTATACCTGTTTTTAGGATTTCTTGTAAACCACCTTGAGCCTTTTTTGGGGAGTGCAAATAAATAAAATCATGCATGTTTATGCTCTCATAACATGTAAGTGGTGGTTATCCATGTTAGTCTTAAGTTAGGCAGAGGGTAAGGCAGGGTGACACCTTAGAGACTAACTGCTTCAGAGAGGCATGAGCTTTCATAGGCAACAACCAATTTTGCAAGATGCATCTGATGAAGTAGGTTGTTGCCTATGAAAGCTGATGCTGCTTTGAACCAGTTAGTCTAAGGGCACTTTTATACATGCTCTGACATGTTTTGATCAGAATGCATCAAAGTAGCTTGATTAACTGATTAATCCGCTGTAGCATTCTAACCAGAACGCTCCCACGTACTGCAGTATCTCGTGTATTCAGCATCCCATGTTTCAAAATGGCAGTGGGGATGCTCATTGAATAAGCTTTAGTTAAAGCAACCCCAACACTATTTTGAAATGCAGGATGATGAAAACATGAGACACTCTGGGCGTTTTAATTAGAGCAGCTCCCGAGAGCTGCTTTAATTAAAACGCACCCCTCCACTCCAGAGCATGTGTATAGGTGCCTTTAGGTGCCACACTGACCTACTTTCTATATTACCAGAGAGATCTAGTATGCTATTTAGTCCATTCCATTTTAGAAGATGAATATTTTCTACAGCATGCATTCTTCAGCTATATGCTGATTCAGTCTAAAGAGTTAAAACAAAATAGTGAGATCAACAACCTGAATGAAATGACTGAAACTTAGCACGCTTAAGTTGGGTGTAGTCAAACAATGAATGTCTGAGCTAGCTTACATTGCATATATCAGTACTGGTTTTGTTCCTTCACTTGTCAAGCCAATAGAACATGACAAGACCATTTTACCTTTCATCTCTCTCTCAACAGGTCTGACAGATTATATTAATGCATAAATCAATGGGTTAAGGTTTTTAAAAAGCATTCAAGTAAGGTTACAGTCCCATTTCTGTCAAAGCAGGACACTGAAAAACCAAGTCACTTAAAGAGATAGGCATTTTTGAAGACTTGGACCAAATTATCCATTTATTAGAGTAAGTTGTTTTAGACTTTGGTTCCTTTGGAACATTCAGGTGTCGATGTTAAATACAATTTCAATTAAATAATCCCAAATTCAGCAAGCTAACATCCATACAAGATTCTTTTAAACAATAGATACATATGAGAGTTACCTGCTTTTAAATCAGATCTTTGCAAACACTAGAAATTAGTGCAGAAGCCCTGACTCACGATCATGCACAAAAAATAGGCACACTGAGCCAAACACTGCAATGGTCAACCTGACCTGGATCTCTGATCTACCAGCAATTCCCTACATAAATATTCTTGGCTGTCTATATCTTTATACTATTCCAGATGGTGACAGGTCATAGAGAACTTCAGTGTCAAGGGTTAATCTAAAAGGTACAACGAGTAGCTAAGATTACATGTCAAGATATGTTTTAATTTATCAAGCAGTCTATCTTGGGGAAAGTTTAATGGAGATCATTAATAAAAAGATAAACGATTATTTCACATATACAGCACAACTGCTTTTCCAATCATGCATTACAACGTTGGGTATCATACACTCTAAACACACACCCACACACCTCTACCTCCTTGCAAGTTTCATAAGAGTCAAACTCAAGTTTTAATTTGTTACTTTCCTGTATTACACCTAATTGACCAGTGTTTAAACCACTGATTCCATTAGCTCAAAATACATAGGTTTGTATAATTAATTTGCATTTGTATCTTGTGCAACCAAAATAATGATTTATGATAGTTTAGTTATATATAAACAAAACTTATTAAAAGTACATTTTCTAGCTGAAGGTTGAAAATACTTCTAGACTACTATGCTGAATATTCTTCTTGCAAGAAGAAAGTTTTTTAAAATTTATTTGTTTCATGGTCAAAATATGGAAAGTCAACAAGTTATTAATTCCAATACTCTCCATTAAAATTTAGGAAACGTACCGATTATTATTTTGGTTTAGATTGGTATGCCTGTATTTTAACACAGTGACTAATAACATAGTGTTCATAAGCATGTTTTTTTTCAGGATTATGGTTATGGTTCAGGATTATGCAATAAAATATCAGCATCACAATTTGGATTTCCATGAACTATGAAACATTTGTTTTTTTAAAGTCACTTAACTTATAGTACACATTTCAAGTGAGAGCCAATGACAGTAAAGCAACAGCCATGTTTCTGGTACCTGTTCACAAATCTGTTTGAGCCACATATTTTCATTTTAAAATAAGTACTCTGAAGACTGCATCCATATTCCAAAGAGAAATACCACATATTTCTTCATATAAAAAAAAAAAAAAATCAAGCTTTATTCTAAGATTAGATCTTTGAGACTATAAATTACTGATTAACTGGTTCCGTCTCCAAAGTTAAATTTCTCCATATCAAATTAACAATGTATAAATTAACCTGCTTCATTTTTGTTGCAAAAGAACAATCAACTCCAAAAAGAAAATACATATTCTATTATTTAAGATGTAAACTGATATTTAGGTTAAATATTCCTAAAGTTATTTCCATTAAAATCTTATAATTAACTGTGGTAACTCTACATACCAGGCATAACGAGTAACACAGTAATATAACCCACTTGCTAATGTAATATTTTAAGCAGTTCATTGCACATTAAAGCTCCAGCTGATTTGCAACAGAGATTTGAGGTTTTTCAAATGCATTTATTTGCATAAGTCAACTCTGGATATCAAACTGTACATACAGCCAAAAATTCTTTAAGACGATCTTCAATGCTTCCCTTGTGGATGGTAAACAAAGCTGCAGCAATCTGGTTGATTGCTTTTGCCAGACAATGTATGTTGTTGCAGTGTCCTAAGCAGAAACACACACATTTTATTACCTCAGCATCACTTATCAAAAATGAATTATTCTTTGAAAGTTTTAGTGACAGAAAGATAATTCTTAAGTGCAACAGGGTCAAGGTTTAGCAATTAACTAACTTTCGAATGCACTAGTAGTTTTAGTGAGTGCTTTGAACCTCTGTACCAGGTATTCAGTGATGAGCTTATAAAGGAAAGATGTTTGGAATTAATAGAAATGAAAAGTATATTTTACTCCCAAGTCACAGGTAGTTCCCCATGTAAATTACTGCTAAAAGCTATCTGAGATTTATCATAATGAAGGCTCAATATTTAGCATCTTATACATCAATGGTAATGGGCAAACTGCAGTTCAACATTGATTTCGTGTTTATTATATTGATTGAACATGAGATCATCTAAGTAATGGAAAGTCAAGATCTCCCACACTCAAGGGAGCTTTGATCATCACCAGAGCTTGGCAAAAAAACAGTGAGGTTTTCAGAATGAAGGAAAGAGCCATGTTTTGGAAACATGTTTTGTTTTAACAAAAACAAAAGAAACGCAAAAGATTCTGTAATTGCCTGGATATATGAACATGTGCAAATAAACTCTTTCAGGCTTAATGAAGATAGGAATTTTTTAAGGCAGTGGTTGCGGGGCAGGAAAGTTCTCCACAATAAAAGCAAAATCAGGGGCTTCCTTCTGAATTTGAATTTTACATGCAACTTAGGAGACCACTGGTTCAGAATAGCATAAAAGACAAACTCTCCTATAGCACAGGGCTGTCCCACTTCAACCTGGCTGGAGCCACGTGTCCCACAGGCGTCATCAATAGGGGCTCCACACTAGAGGAACAGCACTAGCAAGGGGAATTGGCTCACCAGGCTGCATGTCCCATGCATGCATTACACTCACCCACCGCCCCCGACTGCATCATGCAGATGGGCGCTCCCTGCCTTACCTTCAGCAACCTGTGGGCTCCCCTGTAATATAGAAACTCCAGGTTGGTGGCAACCACAATACTGTGGGTTGTGCCAAACAGCACTGCTCTGCCCTTTGGGACAGGAGCATGCAGCAGAAGTTGGGGAGGAGAGTGTGAGCCCTATGACCCTGGTTGCTGGTGCAGCCTGAGCAACAGAGACACTAGCAGTCAGGCAGGAGCTGCATATTAAGCCATTGTGTGCCACATGCCATTCGGGGACACCAGATGGACAGTCCTACTTGAGCACACTGTCATTAAACATAATTTCTGCTTAATTTTCATTGCTGAATATTTGCAATGGTTTCTCAGGATGCAGACTGTATTTGTGGCTATGAAGGGACTGCTTTTATGCATGGACAACAAGTGAAGAGTCAGTGTGACAAGAGATAATTTGGCAGAGATCAAGCAGGTCAGTTTTACAATTTTAATTTTAATTTTCCACTTACAACAGGAAAAGTTTCTACCACCTGCCTCAGCCTGTAGAGAACCTGAAGACCATGTGAAAGAGGTTGAGAAGGAAGAGTTATGTAAGAGGAAGTAGATGATATAAGCAGAATACCTGGCTGTGGGGGAAAAAAAGTGAAAGAGCATGCATTGGTGTTTAGCAAGCACTATGCTGGTTTTGATTCCAAGAAGAAATATGAATAGGCTCCATGTAGGTTTGGATCTGTGGATAGTCCTTGAAAATGTCCTTATAAAACAACTTTTATGTAAAAGACTATGACCATACATTAGATTTTTGGTGCTGACTCTGCTAAGTGGTGACGTATATTGGAGCTTTGCAATAGAGTAGATTGCCACTGCAACAGAAAGTGGCGAATGCATTTTTTAGCAAAATGAATTTACAAAACACATGCTATTCCTATGAATGTTGAAGAGGTGGTCAAGGACACACCCAGGCCATTCAACTGGGCTCCAACTCTGTCACCACAAAATAGTTCGTTCCTGGTTATTAGGTCCCATCTCTGCTTTTAACACGTTTACTGTTTTCCCTCTTCTCTGTACCCTGTACTGTTCACCTGGGAAAGACGCTTTTATTAGTCATTATGATTTTGGAAAACCTACTCAAATGGCAAGCAACACACTGCTGGCTTTGAATCTGCAGGCAGTCTGAAACAAGTGCTTTGAGGGTTTCCTAGTAAACAGAATGATTTCATTTCTGTTCATTGGTAAGCAGAGGCCTCCACCTCTTTTAGGATTATTGGTGACTAAATTAAGACTTCATGACTAGAGAAAAAATAAACAAATCACCAAAAAACTTAATGGTAATGGTAGTGGAGAAGCAAACTAAACATTTACATTTAAGTGAGCACTTACACTGCAATCTTAATATAAACAATTAACTGCTGCATTGTACAGGTGGCCAATTATATACTCCCAGGTTTTCAACTATGGCTTTGGAACACTTATGAATGTTCTAAATTACACATTATATTTTCTTTAAACTAATATTGAAAGCTCTTACACATTCTGGTCTTTGCCCTGACAATCCTACTAATTCTGGGAGAGATGAAGGTAGTACTGCTGGACAAGTTGATGCCTTATGTTAATTTTGTCCTGTTACATGGAACAGATTCTGCTAAAAAAATTAAAGAGAATCTATAAGACAAATAAATGGACATGGACTCCATACATTCTTTTATCCAAACCATGCTAAACAGCACAAAGGAAACAGTTTGAAAGGTGATTTTTGTGCGAGCTGGTGCTGTTTTGACTCAATTTAAATTTTTGGCTTGGAAGAGCTAAATATATTTTTTGTAGATTACATGCAGAACATTTCTTTTAAGAAGATAGAAGTAGAAGATTTATTAGAAGATTATTTTGTTCACAAATCCCAATGTTTTTAGAGTTTTATTTTTGGTAGCTTTGAAGAAAAAGTCCATATGCAAATAAAAAACACATTAATTATGAAGGAGTACTAAATGTATGAGCAATACATTAACAGTTAATACATTAAACTACATGCATGTCAATAGACTCTTAGACTAAGATAGAAGATATCTTCTAGGTCAAACTGTAACATGTCAGTTAAAGACTGCCCCCTACAGTGCATATTTTAGAACTGTGTCAATTAGAAAATTTCAGATGGATTATTCACTATTGATATACTTCATTTCTAAACCAGAATAAAGCAAATGGTATTCAAGAAACCACTTTCAGCTTCATAACCAGGATTTTCCAATAAAAATTACCTTCTATGGCAGGACTATATTGAGACATCACATTACTGGCCAAAGTTGGCAAGGAGACTGCAACAAAAACCATCAGAAGGCAGGCGATTTTATATTCTTCTTCTGGACTAATATTTTCTGAAATCAAATAAAAAAAAATAGAAACAAAAATACATTTTAGGAGATAATTTCCAATGAAAATGGCCCAGAATACAAGTGTCTGGCTAAGTTACAATCCATGAAAAAAACGATTTGCCTCACTCAGACTTAGAGGAAACAAAATATACAGGTAAGGACAGAACTTCAAACTACGTGTGCATGTACAAGACAAAAGCAGTTGATTTCAATGAATCACAAGTTAGCAATCTCAGCATGTAACTTTCACAACTTCTGCATCAAATTAGTCTTTTTGTTATGTTGGCATAAATCCAGTAGCTAGTGAGACTGATAAAGATGTTCTGTTCACTGGAATTGAGCCAAAGAAAATTTATCTGGGTCTGTCCCAAATCACATCAATTTCACATTTTCAAAAATATTAGCATCACTAGTTGTTTTTTTTTTAATTTCAGTGGAATCACAAAATTTAAAAAGGGAAATATCTTGTTAAAATAATTAAATCCTACAATTATATCGCTTCATACTTACCTCAAGGAAAGGCACATATTGTAGTTAAACATACAGAGGTAAGATATATCAGGCCAACATTCCAGTTACATATTTAACACATTTTTAAAACCACTCAAGCAGTTTGAGTATAATATATGATTTACTATTCAGGGCATGACAGACACTTTCTGGAATTTAAAGCGAGTTCTTTCTTTTTCCAAAGGCACCGTCAACAAAGAAAACAAGAAAGAAATGTAACTTCAGGTAGGTCCTAGAATGGTTCATGTCCCCCTAGTCATCCAGCCAATGACAAGAACAAAGCCAGTAAAATGCATTAACAGTGTGATATTAATTATTCAGTACATAAAGAAGAAGCAGATAAAAACAAAGGTTTCAATAAGGAACAACAGGGAACAAAATAAACATATCCAATGGCATTAAGAATCTTATTTTCATGCCTTTAAAATTACTAGGGCCAAGAAGAGTAATAAGATTTGTCTATTATTTTTAAAGAGCCATTGACACATGTAGATACAGAATTTTTTACAATAGGTTTTGAACCCTTTGACTAGCTACATTTTAAAAATATTTTTCTTTGTTAGTCTTCATATTAACTAGGGATGCACTGATGGAGATTTTGGGGGCTGATACTGATAGCCAATTTTTAAGGAGGCATATCGGCCAATACTGAACTGATTTCCAATGCACAGTCCTGCAGCTTGAAGAGCTGTGTGCAACTGGTATGCCTGTTGTGGTGGAAGGGGTGTGGGAAGGGAAGGGGGCATGGGTGGGCAGATCAGGGACCCTGTGGCAAAGGAGGAGTGGGGCTGGGGCAGGCACCCGGGACAGAGCCACGGCTCAACCGGGGGTGCGGGGAGGCGAGGGGGAGGGAGATCCTGCTACTGCGTGTGCCTGGGCACAGGGGTGCTTGTGCCCCCAGATCTGCATGCAGGGTGGTGCAGGGTGGCTGCCGCTGTGGGCTAGGGTCGGGGCTGCATTGGGCTGTTCCTGGCAGCGGTTGGGCTAGGCTGTGCTCAGGGTGGGGTAGGCAGCAATGCTGGGAGGGGGCTATGGCAAATTTTGGGGTGGCTGCAGCCCCCCCCCCTCTGGTAGCCCTCCCAAAGTGCAACCCAGCCTAGCCCCCACTGGGAAGAGCCTGATGCAGCCCTGGCCCAAGCCCGCAGGGGCAGCTGCCCCACCCGCACATCCGGGGGCACATGCACCCGTGCCCTCCCAGGGTGTTTGCAGCAGCAGGAGAGACCCCACCTTCCTTGCATCCCCCACACAAGCCGTAGCTCCATCTTGTGCCCTGCCCTGGCTGGGCAGTGCCTGCACCAGTCCCTACCCCAAACCCACTCCTCCCTCTCTGCAGGGGTCTTGATCTGCCTTCCCCATGACCCATGCCTCCCTCCGCCCCTTCTACCACATCAGACTTAGCAATTGCACACAGCTCTCCAAGCTGCTGGGCTGTGCTCTTTGCTGCCTACATGCTGCGCTGCAGCTGTGAGCATGCACGAGCATGTATCAGCCAAATTACCAGCCACATGAGGCCAATTTCCGATAAAGCCATTTTTTTTTTATATTAGACCAGATCCGATATCAGACCAATGTATCAGTGCACCTCTAACATGAACACCTTTATAACTTAGAAACTTCATGTATTTTTATTATTGTGTTTTTAACTGCAACTGACATTGTAAGCATTGAAGACAAATGACAAAGGCAGGTTATATCTATGTCACAAATCAGATGTCTACATTTAGTTATCTACTATACAAATCCCTGCATTTTCTCTTCCTAAAATAAATTCAACTTTCTCCAGAGTCATAGCACTAATCAAGATTTCACTTGTTATCCCTTTCTATAATATAGCTTTTCTATAAATTAACATGCATCTATCTCACAAATCCCCAGCCTACAGAGATCGGTGTATTTTTTATTACACCTACAGAAAATATTCAGATTCCAAAGAAACTCACCTGGCCTTTTACATGAATGAATATATGGGAACTAATATCCTCAGTGTATCACATTTTACTGCAAATACTTGTACATATTTTGCAGTGTTTGAAATCAAATGGAGCAGAGTGCCAAATACACCTTCATTTGTTACCTGATTTTTGGGAAGACAGTGCTACAACCAAGGCAGGATCAATTTCACATGGCAATCCAGCAGCTGACGACAGCTCATATACATTCATTGCTACCTGAAAGGAGAAGAACAATTATTGTAAAATGAAAACACAAAGTACTTTTTCTTCTTTCTTGGGGGGGGGGAGGGGGGGGGCTGAAACAAATCAATGAACATAGCAGTACTGAAATCTGTAAATGTTTGTCTTATAGGATTTCTGAGAACACCAAGGAATTTCAGAGATTTGGCTGAAATAAGAGCAAGTCTCTGGGTTTGCATTATATCTAACCTGCACTGAACAGCTGGTTCAGCACATAGTGTGCTAGCTGGTTATCATTTCTTTCTGTCAAGCTAAACAAAGTGCACATACTTTCCTAGACTACCTCCAAAACAAACATCTTTGCTTCCAGTTAACTTTTCTAAATGGAACAAAAGAGAAAGAAAAATAAAGCTAACAAGGATATAATTAACCATGCTGGAAAGTGTCAAATAATGTCTGTAAAGATTAGTTTTTGTGTTGAAATGCTTAAAGCATTATCCGAGGCAGTACTGTAAATTAAACAGACAAGAGTAAGAGAAAAATGATGGTCTCAGGGTGATACTAAGTTGGGTGAACAATTTCAAAAGTGTCCAGTTTTTTTGAGGTCCAATATGAAACCTTAAAAGAGACATGATTTTAGAGATAGGTGTGCTCAAAAATGTGCTGAAATCTCAAGGCTTTAACAAAGATGTCTCAAGTTTAGTATAAAAAAATTCAACAGCTGTTTTTGAAGACGACGCAAGTGTAAAAATTCTCCACATCCTACTATTTTTATAATATACTGTTAATTAGGAAAAAAATGTTGCCACTCAGCCATTTATGACACTCCGTTAGAACAGAGGGGTAAACAGACAGTCAAGCCAGATACCCTCTTGTACAATGTCCTGAAAATATTTGGTTTTCTTAGCCCATTTTTTCCTTTTTGATCTATTCCCTCACTTTTGTTCTACTTGTTCTTTAATTTCTTGATAAAGCAGGTACATTTACTGTTACCAAAGTTCTGACTTTTGATTGTGGAAACTAAGAGCTTAGTGGGATTAACCCCCCTGCAAAACCAAAAAGCCTACTTTTAAATTTTTTTACTTTCACATCTACAACCAATCTCCTCCCTTCCCTCCTGAAATGGTTAAAGGTTTTCATTTTTTCAGAGTATTAATCAAGTACTAAATCTGCTAAGAATCTTCTCCTTTAGGTTGGTTATTTCATAATTGGCTGCCAGTTCCTAACATTTTCTTCTTGAAGTTTTTGGTAGTGGCCAAAGGATACTGGGCTAAATGAAAATGAAGCCTGATTCAGTATGAAAATATCTAGCCTCCTGAAAAGAATGTAGATCAATCCCTCCATTTGCAGTCCCTTTATACCTGTTGCAGATATACTACTCCTACTAACTTATTCTTTTCATTTATCTGTTACATTAATTACTCTTTTGACACTTCAGTGACCACATCTCACTTTGGTTTCCTAAAAGTGAGCTATCTCCTCCAGTATGCTCAGACTGATGCAAAGAAGTCATTCAGATTTCCACAGTGTTCTTTGTCACTTAAATCCTGTTCATTGGTAATCCATTAGACCAAACTTCTCACGAGATTTCTGTTTTTCTCTCTCAAAGAATTTCAAATTTGTTTTTATGTTACTTGATCTGGTTTTCAAATTCCCATCTAGCCTTCCTAAATTCTCACCCTGCAAAATTGGTTTCCTTGTATTGGGCTTCAGTCGGAAGACTGTATCCCCCATTTTCTAAGTGCCAATTTGGTTCATATTTCTTCTAAAAATCAAGAAGGTGACATTAACCAAACTATTTCCTTTGGCTTCCTTTTTGGTCTGTCAGAATGCATACCACATTTCTGTTGTGAACCACAAGTTCTGAAACAGCTTACTTGGCATGTCTTGATACCAGTGCAAATTTATGACTCACTGATATGCATAGTTTGAAGGAATGTAACACAATGGTACAAAATATCTTTCATTGTATACTATTGTTAGAACACAAATAGTGTTTTGCATGACAGGTTTCCTAGTTTTGGGCACTGCTATAAAAACCAGGAAGTTCTCTCCCTGACATTTCTCCCTACTATTCAACTGAGACAATCAAACATACATCCAGTTTATTTTAATGCTGAAATGGCTGTGGCTACATAGAGTTAATTAAACACATCATTTTCATTGCTAATCTCAGGTTTCAAATACCATTTTTCTTTTTCAAGGGTCAGATGATATGTGCATTTTTTGAATCGATGCAGATCATGTGTCACTTATGTCCAGTATGCTCCCTCTAATAGACACCATCTGATATGCCAGAAGAATATCCCCTATAAGCAGCAGTCAATGCTGCAATGGGTACTATGGCACATCCTGAACCCTGCTTATGCCTTAGAGCAGTGGTCAGCAAACTTTTAGCAATGGCAGGCCAAACGAATGTAGCTCAGTCCAAACTTGGGCTATTGCTTGCTCGTAGAACTTTAAAGCTTTTGTTAAAGCACCCCCACTGCCGTTTTTCAGAGCAGGGAATCTGATGTATGGGAGGCTGGAGTGCAGTAATTACCATGCTCCACAGGACTTGATTAATCGAGTCTGCTCCACTGCAGTAATTACAGCGCGTCTGAGCAGCCTCACAGCACGTGTATAGGCGCCCCTTAAACCCTAGAAATGCCTGCCCGGGATGGCTGGAAAGCATGGACAGCTCCAGGCTGCCTGCAGTTTCCCACCATAAAGCTAACAGATATCTACTACAAAACAGCAGAAGAAACAATGATTGCCTTGTATTGGGCCACAAATTTGGACATTAATGGCATGACATATGGTATAGACATCTCTTTGCTTTCTCTTTGTGCTAACAAAAAATGTTATGTTGGTCCAAAGGAAACCTCTGCTTGCACCTCATTGAACACGTTGTATTTACTCAAACTCAAGATGAGGCTTTTCCCACCTCACGTTGGATTCAAGTACCAAACCACAGCAGGCAGCTATTGTGGCTCCGGCAAAACTGCACACTATGGGGTGAGAACAGGGATGGAGGAGGGATGGAAGCACAGGGTAGACTGCTGTGGCTTCAGTTCTATCTCTGGTGCTGGAGGTGGAGCTGCTGCCATGACCACTACTGCTGCCTGGCTGGGGCCAGAACCACAGTGTGCTCTATACCCTGGCTGAAGCTAGAGCTCTTGCATGCATTGGTGGCAGAAGGGGCAAGAAGGGGTAGGCAGCTGGGGGTCAGAAACCAGGGGGTCCAGTGGCAGGGTGGACAAGCACAGGGAGCAACAGATTGGGGGGGTGGGGGTGGGGGGGGGGGGAGAAGGCTGCCTGACCCCTGGCTGATGCTTTCCCCATCTTAATGGGGGAGTGGGGGAGGGAAAGGAACAAATTTAAAAAGACCCTCCAATATTTTGATTCTATACATAGAAAATTAAAACTAATGTATACTTTTCCATATGTGGAATCTAATTTTTGGGAGGTATCATTTAAAATTTGAAGTCATTTTAGACTACCTACCCTTATGTATTTTTTTCAGAACATTAAACAAGCTAGAAAAGAATGATTATGTAAATCCAGTGTAATCTTTGCTTCTGAAAAAAAGGCTCTGCCAGCTTTACAACCAAAAACATTACCTTCATGTCAGTCTCTCTTGGAATGTGATCCTTAAAATCTTCAATTGAACTTACAAGGAAAGGAATGTGGTAGGATAAGACCTAAGACAGAGAAACAAACATGGAACTAGAAAATTCTCTTAATAGAAATGTCTTCTTAACATGCCAATTTGTTACTTTATTACATTTATTCTATTTTTTCATGAGTTGTAAATATATCACAGAGTTTACCAAAGAGAGAGCTTATTATACTCAAATTTGAGCTGTCAATGGAAGACATGGGGAAAAAAATTGTTATAGTTTTTTTTTTTTTTTTAAATTGAAAAGCACGCTGTTCCACATTGTGAAGGTACAGGTGCAAATGTAAGCACCACCATTGTTAGTTTTGAATAATAAACTCTTCAGAAGTCCAGATTTCATCTTTCAGAATGGGGAACTGGGTTTTACTATTTTCTGTATACATCCCTTTGATGTACAAGACATTTAACAATTCAAAATAAACTTTAAAAATGGAGAACCTTTGATTGGTAAAACCTTTTAATACCATACTAACTAATCTTTGAATTTAATTCAAACTGTATCAGAATAAATGTAGTTATTTCTTACATCTCTAAGTGCTTCCTGTGCCAGTGAGCGAAAAGACAAGATTACACCAATAATCGTCATCCTCTTTAAAACACTGTCAACAGCTGAAGAAAATTAAAAGAAAAGTGCATTAGAACCTATCACCATTTACAGAACAAGAGACTCTTCCAAAAGCAGAGGAAAAATAACTCACTAAGTTGAAAGTGTATGACAGTCTGAGAAAGGGATACTTCCCAACAGGTAAAACTATGAGACAATAATCTTTTGTGCACAGCTGATAATAGACATGTCTATAACAAACCTCCCCTGCCAAGCGGAGGCACACTCAGAAACACTATGCTGCTCTGGCATGCTCTTCCCAGCTGGAAGCAGTACAGTCCTGTTTGTGCAGCCCTGCAAGGCAGGCTAATTAAAAACTGAGAAACAGAGCTATTTAGCATGCCCACAGACCTCCACCAACTGAACTAGACTGCTTTCAAATTGGGAGGTAATGTGCACAGTTTAGCACAACATGTCTGAATATACTGCTCCCTGGCTCTGCAAGTTTATAGTATAGACATAGTGCAACAAATTACATATACTGTTTCTGAGTACTTCAGAAAAAAATGCATTTGTTGCACATAGTCACCAATATTTGAACTCTCTGGCATCTTCATCTAATTTAAATGGTTTTCTCCCCAAAAGCTGCAACAATATACTTACTATGATGGAGTCCATGCACAAGCAAGTTTGCCAATGAAACTAGTACATTCTACACTGTGTCTGCAGATATTCAGATGCACAAGTTTTGAAAACAAGTTTATACTCATAACAAGAGACAGTCTGGGTATACGATATAGCATAGATACCCTATTAGTCAGCACTATAATATCCTTAAGCCAGACCCCCCAAAAGTATTTAGTTGCTTAAATTCCTATTGATTCTAACTGGGGATCAATAGGAATTTTGGAATTGGGTCTCAAGTACTTGTGGAATTCATACTAATGTCTCATTTTTGTCTGTATGCACACAAGCGGAACATATTTTAAAACTTAGTGGTTTGTATGCATTGTGCTTAACTATAAAAATAAAATCTTAAATTTTATTGTTCATGTATATTTCTCTCACATGGGTTAGTTTTTAATATTTATTTGAAAGTAAAAGTGCAGGAACAAAACCCAAAAATGAACAGCATCTTTAACAAAGGCATTGTTAGTTAAGTTACATACACGATAATCTCTTAAAGAGTGCCGCCATCTGGTCCGGTTTATCAAAGCTGGTCCTCATTTGTGTTAGCACTTCAACATTCTCCACCACAAGTTTCTAAAGAGAAGCAGGACCTCAGGTCAGCCACAGATCTCAGTATGCTAACAAGATAAGTGCATACTTTAGGACATTTCAATTTGGCAAGCAGGAAACTGAGCTCATGAAATCCATATGTTTGCTTCATCTTTTCCTGAAGGAACTAAAAGATTATCCTGGTAGGTCCTAGCTGTACACCAAATGGAAAACCATGAATGACCAAAAGGAGGAAGAACTGATGATGGGAATGCATTTTCAGCAAAGTATGAGATTTCATAAAAATGAGTTTATAGAAGCCAGTAAAACTACAAAATAAATCTTCATGCTAAAATCTATTAAAGTGATACTCTAATCCTAACACATTCCAATTACTTTTTCTTAAAGCAGCCCATTACCTTGTTCTTTTTACTAGTTATGATTGTATGGCGGTTTATTGAATTTCTGTAAACTCCTTACTCAATTGTACAGCAGTAAAAAACTGTACGAAAAAACAACGCAACTTATTCCAAGCAATGATTCAACATGGCCATTTTCAGCACATCAGTATGGTTGAAATAAAAGGAAAAAATATGTGAAGGCAATGTGTTTCTTTGATCCACAACTTAATGCTCCTTGTGACATGCATATAAGTAATAACTTATCTGCAGTAATTATTCACCAAATGTATACATTAAGGACTTTAACTAATGGATCCAAGACGAAGATTTTGTGCTACCTTTCTGAGGCACCTAATGCTAGTCAAGTCCTTGTTTTAAAATCCTTTCAAGCAAGAAGGGCCTATTTTAATAAAATAAAAAGAGACAATAAAAAATAACCAATTGGAAATACAGTTAAAAACACTCCATTCTTTGAAGAGATGTGGGTAATCCAGATGTATGTCTTTACATGGGAGCATTTGTTTGAGCTGTAGGTTACTAAACGGAGAGATGACTATGCCCTCTACATGTGTGGATGGAGGTTACTAAATGGAGCATGATTATGCCCTCTTTTCTCAAGAGTCCATTCTTTAATGGTTAGCTTGCCTTGTGTAAAAAGAGAAAGAAAGGATATACTAGAACAGTGGTTCTCAACCTTTTTGGACTTGAGGCCCCACTCATTCCTGACCTGCAGCCCCCTGACCCTGCCAGCGCCCCTCATTCCCAACCCACAGCCCCCCTGGCTCTGCTGGTGCCCCTCACCCCCAAACCAGACCCCCAGTTGAAAACCGCTGCTTTAGAGCAATGGTTCTCAGCCTTTTTGGTTTCCATCCAGAACTTTTCTAAATCTAGCGACACTCCATTTAAAAAATGAATGTATTACAATAATTACCTGCTTGCAAAAGGCCAGGAGATGGTGGTAGGGGACGAGGGGACCAAGTGCTTATCTCTTTGAACAGGGGTTGGGATGTGGTGATCAGGGAAGGAGCAAGTGCTTAGCTCCTTGAACCCTGCCATACTTAGAAGGATTAGGTAGCACCTTAGCTGAGAATCACTGCTCTAGGGATATCTGGACTGAAAGAGAGCTACCAGGTATGACGACTGCCTTATGAGAGGGAAAACAGAAACACCCCCTTCTTGAAGTATATACTTGTCAACCCAGAGTAGCTACCAATAGCTGTGTGCCAAAGGAACAGCAGGCTAGAGGGAGAGAAAAATAGGGTAAATTATCAACAAGCATACAGATTATTATCAACATAGAACTTCAGAGGTGCTCTGAAGGGGAGCAGGTGGAAGATTCTACCATCACCTAACTCCCAAAGCTGGCACAGGGACACTGCCAGGTTTATCTAAGGACATTTGGTTTTGGAAGGCGTGACGTTCAAGAAATGACTCTTCAAATTGCTTTACAAACCATATTTATCTCAACCCATGCAGGAGCTTGGTTGAAACAATGCAACTGGTAAATAAGGAATGTGAACAACAGATTAAATATTGATGCAGACACAGAACCAGACAAATATCATGGTACAGTTAAATAGAAAGGCTGCAATTGTAACTGAAATTACTACCCAATTTAGGTAATCTTCTAAAACTAACTTGCAGGTCTGTTCCAATTTAGATTTGAAACTACACCAGTGATTCAAGAAGGGGTGACAAAGGTAAGCCCTCTCCACACTTTTAGGTCTATCTAAAAACCCTGACAAAGTCAGTCACATCTATGCTCCCTTCTTCCAAAATTAAGCTATAAGAATTAAGACGAAGGAAGCTACAAAGTTGTGTAAGACAAAAAAAATACTTCCTCACCATGCATTGTTATATATGCCAAATCCAAATGTTTAGGCACTTTGCTGTCTACAGGGACCTCAATAAGACCCCCTTCTGAATGAGAGAGAACTCAATTTGTACATAACTGCAGTTGTGACCAACGTAATTTAGTTCCTCACAAGTGGACTCCCAGAATGCAGTATGCACAATACACTAATTTTACCAAAACTTAGTAATTAGCCAATCCCTTAGCATTATGGGAAGTCCATCATATTTAAAGGTAAGAAAGGTATACCTGAAACGGGTTATTTGCAGAAATGACAAACTGTGACCAGGTTTCAGGGGTGTTGGTTGTAGCCATGTTGGTCTAAGGACATAGGCAGACAAGATTCGTTGGGTAATGTGATATCTTTTATTGGACCAACTAAAATAGTTGGAAAAAATCTTCTTTACAAGCTTCTGGGTACATACACCCTTGTTCAGGCAGAGGAAGCATCTGCAGTTCTTATATGCTCTCATGGATGGCTTCCCTCCCATCCAGGACAGCACACAACTGCAGACTCCCTCTGCCTGAAGAAGGCCATTTGTATCCAAAAGCTTGCAAAGAAGAATTTTCCAGCTATTTCAGTTGGGCTAATAAAATATATCACATTACCCAAAGAATCTTGTCTCCAAACTGTGACCACCTCATTTTCTCTCTAGTGTGTCCACACAGGAACCAATATTTAGCCCTGTTTGGGTTGTGAAAGTAAAAGGAAGCATGTGGAGCATAGCCATTGCTGCTTCTGGCTGAGATTTCACAACTCATTCCACTCCCAGCATCAGTATGGCTCCACAGCACCTGACTTCACCAAAATTGCACTCCCTGCCAGCCAGACAAGTATTTTCATTATTTTGTTTGTTTCCTGCAAACACAATACTGTTATGGAAGTTGAGGAAAACTAGTTTTTCTCTGATAAGCTCTACTCTTATGTGCCTCATAAATTATTTTCTGCAAATCAGAGCTTTACTATAAATTGCTTTTGTGGTTCTGCATATGTTTTCTGAAAAAAAGTCCTTTAAGAACTTGAAAGGCTAGTTCTGAAAAATAGCTTTAAGAAATTGTTAAGGACACAAACTGCTAGCACTTGAACAGTAACCAAAATACCTCCCACCCACCACCGAAAGTTTCATGGTACAGGTCAAGGATTTGAATAATTTTAGAAGAATTAGACTACCATATCAAGCTTATTGTTGCTCACCCCAGGCCAGGGGTAATGCACACTCTTGATGGAACTGGAAAGGGCTTGAAGTGTCCTTATATTTTAATGGCATTACACTCCCTAGCCATTCAGCAACACTGAAATTCACAGATACCAAGGAAAATGCAAGTTCCTTGAAAATGTGCAACAAAATGAGTATGTGAGAGAATGGTCCTCTCGACACATTAGAGGTATTATGCAACTGAACTGGTTAAATAATTGCACATTTACCTCGATACCAGATACACGTGCAGCGTACTTATCACACAATAGAAAGCTCCAACCAGCTATAAAGTTAGGCTTTGAAAATGTGTACTAACTCTATAGTTGGTTGCTATTAAACTTTAGCTTATGTGTAGCAGGGTCTCCCTTCTGCTGGGAACTCCATCAGCTGTGGGCTACCAATTACAGGGGTGCACCTTGCCAAGCCAAGAGCACTTTGCACTCCCAGCCCCAGCAGCTGTGGGCTCCGGGTCTTGGAAGCAACCTGCAGCTGCTAGGACCTAGAGTCCCACACCTGTGGATGCTGGGTCCCTAAAACTTCTCCCAGCTATCCCCCCAGCCTCAGGGGGCTTCATGCACCTTTGGGGACAGGGAGATTGCCACTGCAGTGATCCCTCAGCCCTGGGAGTCACTGTAGCTGGGAGCCACTTGCCTGGGGTGCATGAGGGCTCCCAGCTGTGATCAGCACCCCCTTCACCGGCAATAAGGTATGATGGGATCTAATGTGCAATTGTGTGAATCACACATTACATCCCATCACACTTTTGCCAGCATGTGCACAGGGGGCTTAAGTGTTAAGAATTCTGATACTCCAAAATTATTTTTTTCTTTTAAAACACAACAAAAATTATTATTCCTTGAGCTTAACCTGTAAATCAGGATTTATCAAGCAATAGGCTCCAAACAATAAGTCTCCAAGTGCAAAAGGAAAAAATACACTTGAGACCACAATGCATCTAAATTCCATAAATAACAACACTAAAAAGGTCATCT